>NC_137206.1:10368939-10417615 GCF_960531495.2 Zeus faber | reverse complement strand
AGGAGATAGCAGCGTCTCCGTCCAAAGATTTGGGCTTTTTTAATACCTGGGGACTTCTTTATAATGTTTTCACCGACACTTTGCACAAATTCAAGATTATATATATTCAAAGAAACCTGTGCTGACCGCAATATATACACATACATTTAACACTTTCTGTTAAATTTTTACTGCTCTTTTCCAGTTATTCAGATCCTTTTCTCGGGACTTCTTCGTAACGTGTACAGCGGTTCTTTCGGTTTCCCCTGGCGGTTTGCGCACAGCGCCCCCTGTCTCTCGGGAGAATATCGCCACGGCGACGCGCAAATATAACAGGGCTTTGCGGCGACCATAACAGAGCCTTGAGGAGCTCGACAATGAGAGAGCGGCGGGAGCTGGATCACGACTCCAGGTCCCATCCGCCTCGGCCCGTCCGTCATCTCTCTCGCACTTTCTGAGTCAAATGACTTACAGGGCGCCCCCACCGCCCCCCCACACCCCACCCCGTTTTACACTTAGTCAAATGTTTTTTCGAGCGGCACCCGCAGGACCCGCCCCGTCACCGGGCGAGGAACAAGAGCATTCCAATTACCCGCTTGCTTTGAAACCTCAATTGCGGGGAAGACAAACTGCAGTTTAAAGGCGCTCCAAAGAGTCTTTTTGCATTATTAAAAGCCATGTGATGTAACCATAAAACAACTTTTTAGGAGAAAGGGGGGGGCGGGAGGGGGGCGAGGCAATTAAGAAAGCATGGCTCATTATGAAAAGGGAAAAGAATAACAAAAAAAAGACGAGGAAAGCCAAAACAAAACCGCACAGATAATGCATTTCACAAATGTTTAATTAGTCTGTATTAATTAGACCTTCCCATTCTTTCTCTCCTCTCTCTCGATCGCCCCCCTTCCTTCAGTTTTTTTTTTTATTTCTTTCGCTGCTCGCTCCCCTTTCCTCGCTCGTTCCTTTTTTTTTTTTTGGTGATAGATCTGCTGCGTGACCCCCAGTTAATTGAAACCCAGGAGACTCTTCTTGCATAAAATCAGATTTATCTATCCATAAAAGGATTTCGTTAAAAATAGTCCAAATCCAGTGGCTCACAACTTGGAGCCTGGAGCTACCGAGGCGAGCCTCGCTCCAACCCTTTTCGCCCTCTCTCAGTCGCCACGGTGAAGCAAGTGCTGCCTACTGCTAACTAGCTGGGGACCCATTAATTAATTGCAGGAAAACACAGACATTATGTCTGTGGGGCAGATTTCTTTCTTCCTCTCCAAAAAATGAGTGTCTAAGTGTGCTTGTGTGTGTGTGTGTGTGTGTGTGTGTGTGTGTGTGTGCGTGTGTGCGAGTGTGTTTTGTACCCCCATCCGCAGCTCCTCTGAACTGTCTTGAATGTCCTCCAGACAATAATAAGTGGAAAGTAATGATGGGCCGCAGCGATAATGAAAAACCATGCATCAAACAAAACAGACTCATTCCGGAAGACAGGTCAAATGAATGGTCGGGAGCTGCCCTGTCGGCGGAACGAGAGGAGGTTAAATGCTGGATCTCATTTTTTCCATTTCCAGTATAGATTCGCTCGATTCTTTTTTTCTTTTTACCTTCACCACAGGTGAAATGGGACGAAAGCTGTATTAAAGTCAAAGACGTGGATTTGTGACAGATAAAGTATGCACGGTTCTCCTTCCGTTGACCGAGTGTGCTGAGTAGCTAACATTTTCTTAAATAAAAACAACACAAAATTGTTGTTATAATGTATTAGAGTCATTCATTAATGCTGTTTTAATCCCCGGAGGAAAAAAAACTCCACGCAGTTTGGCAGGTCACCAAATTTGGTGTAACACCGTGGCCCAGTAACCCACAACCAGGGGAATTTAGTCTTCAGACCGAATGTATAACTCGGTGAATTTGCTATTTCAGACTGCTGTGGTATCACATCTCTCCCGAAATGCGGAGTGGGTTTTCGGACTGAACGCAGGTTAGGGTTTTGTCCCCCATTACTTCCACAAACTCCTGCTTGGAGTGTGGAGGACAGGATGGACTGGCTGCAGAAATGTAATGTACCTACCCACCCCACTACACAAGGGGTGAAGGATGAAGTAAAAAAACAAAAAACAAAACTCGTTATTGCATTCAATTGGTTTGTCCCCTGTTACTTGCACTGAACTCCTGGATGGAGGGATGGAGGCTCCTGGGACCGTTGTTGGCTGGTCAGGATCCAAATACATCTGGATTTATGGAGGCAAGTCTTCCTCCCTCTTCCTTGCTGTGGAGGTGGCGTTGTTTGGATGTTTGCCACGGCTCCCTTCCATTGTTGTTTGGGAAGGTGTGTGTGTGTGTGTGTGTGTGTCTGCAGCGGCGGTGGGGAGGGGGGGGTAGCAGGGTCTCCCTTGAATGCGTCAGAGCCTCCGCCCGTGGGGGCCGCCAGGCAGGCGCGGCGCCCCCAGGACAGGGAGCCGCATATGGGCCTCGATCCGCTCTCCCTCCCTGCATAAGCCCTTCCCATTAATTCACTATCATTATACAGATCCTCCCCCCTCTTGTGCAACCACTGGCATTGTGGGGTAAAAGAATGAAATCAGCTTCATTTGAATAGCGACGCGCATCGTGCGTGGCCGTCTTCACTGCCGACTTTTCCTCCGTCGCGCGTGTGTGTGTACAAGCGCTGGCATCCGTCACGTTTTTTTTTTTCATATTTTCGCATTTTGTTTTGGTTGTTTGGCTGTGAATTGATACACGATGCGGCCGCGCTGTCCCTCCAATCAGCGCTCCTGGCCCCTCTCCCCTTCTTCTTCCGCAGAAAATTAATAGGCCGCCGCCGCCGATGCGTTAAATTGCTTTGCGTTTTTCCTACTCCACAGACAACTGGATTATTTATACGTTATACACCCCCAACCACACGCACACACACACACACACACACACACACACACACACACACACACACACACACATTAGAACTGCTGCCTTCTGCCGGGCCGCTGTTTTCCCGGTGAAATGTTGCTCCCCAGCGTTGCATCACAAGATGTAATTGCTCAAAACTGCAGCAAAGTTGCCGACCCGGGCCCGGCTATCTGGTGGTGATGGAGAAATATTGGGTCTTCCTTCGCTAAGTTGGTGTGGGACACGCATTTGAGGTCTGAGCAGAGGTATCGCGGTGGCGTTTTGTTTAAATTAGCCGAAAGCAAATATATTCTGTCATTCTGTTCAGCATTTTTACATACACGAGAATAATCAGTTTGCTCATATAAATTGCTAATTTTCTTCAGAATTGAAAACTTAAGGGAATTCCGTAATAAAATGCTTGATCCGTGCATTGTTTTGTACACTACGTGTGTGTGTTTGTTGGCATGACTGTTTCTTTGACTTGTATGCATGTACAGTATGTAAAGTTGAATTGAAACCACCCAAGTTGTGCATGAATGAATTAAAAATATTATATTCCAGTATTTTTAGCTACTTTTGGCGACCAAAGTAGTACACTTAAAAATAAAAATATACACCGATCAGCCACAACATTAAAACCACTGACAGGTGAAGTGAATAACATTGATCATCTCATTCCAATGGCACCTGTCAAGGGCTGGGATATATTAGGCAGCAAGTGAACAGTCAGTTCTTGAAGTTGATGGACAAGCGTAAGGATCTGATTTTGACCCAAATTGTAATGCCTAGACGACTTGGTCACAGCATAACAGCAGGTCTTGTGGGGTGCTTTGTATGTAGTGGTTAGTACCTACCTAAAGTGGTCCAAGGAAGGACAACCGGTGAACCTGCGACAGGGTCATGGGCAGCCAAGGCTCAACGTGGGCAGTGAAGTCCAGCCCGTCTGGTCTGATTCTACAGAAGAGCTACTGTAGCACAAATAGGTGAAGAAGTTCATGCTGCTGTGATAGAAAGGTGTCAGAACACACAGTGCATCACAGCTTGCTGCGTATGGGGCTGTGTAGCTGCAGACCAGTCACAGTGCCCATGACCCCTGTCCACCGCTGAAAGCCCCTACATTGAAGAAGGTGGCCTGGTCTGATACATTTTCTTCTACATCATGTGGATGGTCAGGGTTAGGGTCCGATCCGATCGAGCATCTATGGGATGTGCTGGAACAACAAGCCTGATCCATGGGGGCAAGACCTCGCAACTTCCAGGACTTAAAGGATCCGCTGCTAACGTCTTTGTGCCAGATACCACAGGACACCTTCAGGGGTCTTGTGGAGTTCATGCCTCCACGGGTGGCTGTAGTGGTTGATCAGTGTATACCTCAAGTAACAGAAGCGTGCTTTTGTATTCGTACTTCATTTCTATTCATATTGTCCTATAAATACAATAGTGTATTGAATACTCAATTGCATATTTCACTATGTTTTTATCTATGCACAGGAAAAATACTATAATTGTGTTAAATTGAAGCCACTTAAGTTGTGCTTAGGATGTGGTTAAATATAATGTTCATGTATTTTTGGCTACTTGGCGCAACAAAAACTGTGTACCTCAAAAGTATACTTCAATTAACAGAACGCTGCTTTTGTAACAAGACAAATTAAGAAGCTGGAGCATCACACCAATAGTGTGATGCTCCAGGGCCTCCGCAATAGTGTGCTTTCAGGGGTGTGTGTGTAGGGCCAGCGCTTCCTATAAGCCACTCTGCTGCGCTTCCCTGTGACTCTCAGTTACCTTATTGAACAACACAAAAAAAGCATCATGCATAACGGGGGTGCTCTCTCAGTCACTCTTACCCCTCTTAACTACACTTAAAATGTTCAAAATAATAATAATAACAATAATAATAATTATTATTAATTATTATTATTAATAATAAAACTATATACTGTTTAATACAATAATGTAAAATAATAAAAAAACAACACTAATAACATTAAATAATGTAAAATAATGATATAAAATATAAAATAATAATAATGAAAAATAATAATAACAACAACAACAATACCATCAGATAGTCCACTTGTATTTCTACTTGGGTGGTGCATCTGTTCTATCTAGTATCTCTCTCTCCCTCTCTCTCGTTGTTGTTCTCGGTCGCCCCCCGCCTCCCACCCGACCCCCACTGGACTGGTGTCAGAGGGAATCTCCCTCAAAGCCGCCGCTGCCTGGCATCGCCTCGCGCTGTCCCTGTACATATGCACGTCATATGGTGTCAGCGGCCAAGGTGCGTGCTGACGTTATGGGGCCTGATGGCAGCATATTCCTCGCTGATAGCCCAGGTATCACTGTGTGTGTGTGTGTGTGTGTGTGTGTGTGTGTGTGTGCCCACCGTGCCCGCATTTCATTTTGTAAGGCCTGCTCCCCGCCCGCACGTGACTCGGCTGCGGGTATTCAACATGGCAGCTTTGGGGTATTCCCGGGCCGATGACCTCCCTTCCCGTGATCTTCCATGCTCCGTTTCACTTGTTTCTTTTCCGCCATTCCTTCTCCCCTAACCTGCCCGTTTTTCCATGCAGCTGAGCTTGAAGTAGAAAAAAGAGCAAAAAAAAACAAAACGAAAAAAAAAAATGGGGGAAGGTGACTCACATACGGTGTCCAAGCAGAAGACAGGGATTACCAGGATGCCATTCTGCATTCCTGGTTGGGTATCAATTCTCGAAAAACTGAGTGCAGTGGTTCAATGAAGGCATTTATTAAAGTGGTAAACCATGAGATCATATACAAATCTCAGAATTGCTTTTTTTTTTTTTTCTTTACAAATCCCAGAATTCCATATGGAACGGTGGCGGGGATATTCTTTCATCAGGGAGCGCTGTTCATTTTTGCGAACAGTCATCCATATGGACAGTTTGCTGACCACAACGAGCTATGCTGGTTTGTCCAAATCCACCGCGGAAATGGTGGACCCCGCCACCAACACTGGAAAAACCATACGGATGAGCTAATGCGTAAGCAAAATTGAGGTGGACATTTCTTAAGAAGTGCCAGCTAGAAAAGGTGTCAAACATGGGTTTTGTTTTCACAAATCTCACGGATTACCACTTTATTCCACGGCAAAGTAAAGAAACCCAAACGTCAATTGAGGAAGGCGGACCCAGCCACCAACGCCGGAAATAGCACATAGAGGAGCGATTACACAACGCAAATACATTCATTGGCCCTTTGTAAAGAATCACACTTAGTAAATAATAATAATAATCTCACAGATTTCCACTGTAACAAGCCTTCACTTGGTCAGCAAACAGCACTGTTATTGTTCTTTCAAATGCACCAATTTACTCCAGATATTAAGAGGCTCACTTCTGACTTTCACGATCAAAATCTCAAGGTATCAAAAAAAAAAAAAACTCAAATGAGGGCGTTTCTGGTCAAACGAACGAGAGTCCGGATCCTCTGGCGGGGGATCTCCTCCGCCATCCCGACTCATGCATTGATTCGGAAAAAAGAAAACAAAAAAAACCCAAAATCAAAAGCGATGGGAACCTGCGTCGGGGGTCGTGATGATGGACTGTGTCGACACGGCGGCGCAGGGATATGAAACATTGGGAGGAAATTAGATATTATGCCCCCCAGACAAGTGCAGCCGGCAGCACATTCATTATTGGCTGGATATTTATTATTAAGAATTTCTCCTCATGAGTGACTGCCGCAGAATATTTCAGCCCTGCTCGAGTTAGTCTTCACTGGAATAGCTTATGTGCACACAATGTGTGTGTGTGTGTGTGTGTGTGTGTGTGTGTGTGTGTGTGTGTGTGTGTGTGTGTGTGTGTGTGTGCGTGCATGTGTGTGTGTGGCGCCACGCTGTTTGCCATCGTAAATGCTGACATTGCAAATTGCAGGAGACCGGTCGTGTTCCTCACTCTCCCTCTTAACACACACATCCTAAATACAGCCAGGCCCACGATTTCAATTTCGGCGCTCCCCTGGTATCATCGGCATTATTATGATCATCATCATCATCACCATCATCATCATACGACACATAATCGCATCCACCTGCTCTCGGTGCTACAGCCTTGGCGGACGGCGAAAGCAGGCAGACAGCTGTTTGAGAACCACAAGTCTCCGCCGGCGCCTCGGCAAAAAACAAGCACATTTTAATCACAGCGCAGTGAGTTTTCAAACAGCGGCACGGAGCCGTCCAAGGCTCCCCAATCTTTACCTCGCCCGCGCACAAAAACACGCCGCCGCACTTCCATCCTGCACCACCGCCACCTCTCCGCTCTAATTCACGTCAATTATACCCCCACCCCCCGTTTCTCCTGATCACTTTACTGCACCTGCGCTAATTGTAAACGCTGCCGATCGCTGATACGTTTTGCATCCTCACAGGCGTCGGAGGAGGAGGAGGAGGGACGAGAGATAAACATCTCGCCCCAGGTGCTTTTTTTTGGGGGGGGGAGTAAGGGAGGAGGACGCCCAGCAGATGGCCATTATATTATATGAGAATAGCTTCTCATAGAGGGTGGGTGGGTGGGTGGGTGGGTGGGTGGAGGGCGGGCGGGTCTGATGCCGGAGGAGGCGGAGGGAGGAAAGGAAGGAGGTGATGATGGGGAGGAGACTGAGGGGGAGAAAGGGGGCGAGAAGAATGGGAAGAGAGCGCATGGATGGTTAGAGGGGTTCACCCATCATCAGATCCTCTGTGTTGGGTGGACCGAACTACAAGTCCCAGAATTCCATTCAAAACTGCTTTTGAATCCCCCGGCCCCAACCCACTCCGGCAAAATAAAGAACCGCAAGAAAGGGAAGGGAGGTGAGGAAGAAGGAATTAAAAGTCTTTATATGGACCATGTTCTTTACCATTATAACTACAACCACAGCAGGCAGTAGACACCTTTATAGTGTCATGGCGCCGTGTGTCCGCCAGATGTAACATTTATGAATATGCATGTGACGGTAAAAGACTTTTTACACTTACAACCTAAAAGCACGTTTCAGATAAACAGCTTAAAACATTCATGAAAACTCGCTAACTCTTATAGAACATTTGCACTTGTCCTAACGATTACTCAACTTTACCTTGAAATGCAATCATTTAAATCTTTCGGAAATCATTTTATTTTTTGCATTACTGTGTGAATCCATTTCATGTCTCGTGCTTGAATTCCTTTGTTCTGTGAGTCATTCATTATAGATTATGTACATTTTAGTTGTGTCCCATTCTATTCATTCACCTATGTTACTACACCTGAACACAATGACCCCTATGGAAATAGTTGGAACATTCCACGAGTCACATGTTCAACGAGAAGTCGTATCATCTGAATTCCCAGAAGGCCGCAGGAAGAAGTCCAGGCAGTTTTCCCCTATTTTTTTGGGGGTATTTTCACTGATATTGTGATACTGACTGAGAATGTCATTCTCCAAGTACAACCCTCTTACTCATTCAAGCCATCGTGAGCAAAAAAAAAAAAAAAAAGGGGATATTATTACCTGAGATGGGAAAATACATTTATTGATTGGTTGAATGCATGTTTTCTTCGATTGCATTTTTTGAGCAATGATTACAAATATAGTAAAATTTTAAAGAGTTACAAGGGCTAAATGGCACCTTAATCATAGAATCACCTGCCTACTGCGTATACCGGACTCTATCTCTCACTAGCAGTCCACTCCCCAGGACGAAGGAGGTTCTGCTTGCCTGTGTGAGTCCCCTTCCCTGATTCCACCAATGAGTGGACGGGAAAAAAATAAAAAATAAAAGTGTGTAGTTGTGTGTGTGTGTGTGTGTGTGTGTGTGTGTGTGTGTGTGTGTGTGTGTGTGTGTGTGTGTGTATCCCTCACCTATAGCCACCTTGCTCTTTCTGCTGAACCCGGCTGCACCCATAATAAATGGGCTGCCATCCCTCTGTGCGGCGTCTGTCCGGGGTCGGGTCTACATATTATATGGCCGCCCATCTGAGGCGGCCCCGCATATAGCCGCCGTGATGAGCTCTGGACACCTATTATTTATTAGGAAGGGCCGCGGCCCGGCGAGAGCCAGGGGTCGTCCGGTGCAGGAAGGGGAGGGGGAAAACGGGTGCGACGGGTTATGGAATCCAAGACGTATGGCGGCGGGAGAGGAACGAGGCAATGAGGAAGACGGCGCTGGCTCGCGTTGTTCTCTCCTCCCTGGATGTTTGCGGAAAAGGGATGGCGGGGGGGGCGGGGGGCCGCGCTCCGTCATGTGCCATCGCTAATACGGGGCCAATTCGTCTCCGCCGCATCGCACGGCGCTGGTAACCTGCAGACGGACTATTTATTTCGGACCACACACGCATTTATTTCCCCACTTTACGCAAGCCATTTATATGGGCTATCCGCCGTGTGCCGCGCGCCGTTCATTTTCCACTCGTTTACCAAAATGAAGATGCCACCGTACCAAATGTCTTTTAAAGGAGCTGACACCGCACCCTCGCATCACAACCCCCCCCCCCAAAAAAAATTATTAAAATTGGGAAATTCTCGACTTTGAAAAACGGGACAAAATCCCCTTCTACCAAGGGAGGTCGGTCTGCTTTGTTCGCTGTGTTCTCCAGCTGCAAAAATAAATAAATAAAAATAGTAAGACAAACGATGTACTTTGCCTAGGGTCAACTGGGCTTTCTCATCCCATAATGACCTTTCGGGGAGCGGGAGAAGGAACAGTGGCTCCCATAGCGACGGGGCCGCTGTAAAACTACAGCCTCAAAAGGAGTATATATATATATAACGTTTCGACGCTGGAGCGCGACCCCTCGACCTGCAATGAAACACTTCTCAGTTCATCAATCATAAAAACAGTAGTTTAGAGGCGGGGACCTACATTGTAATAAATGACCCCCACCGCCACACACACACACACACACACACACACACACACACACACACACACACACACACACACACACACACACACACACACACACACACACACACACACACGAGCAAGAAATATTTCTCCATTTCTCCCGTTTTGCAGGCCACTGTGCGAAAATCTGAACGCACAGCCAAACAAACAGGCGCCCAAACAATTTTCCTGCTTTTCAATTAGGTTACGCGGCGCCAATCTGTACGAGGCTCGCCACTTTGCTTTTGGAACAAAGACGGAGCGGTGTAGCCGCGAGCCAGGGGGCCCCTGGAAGAGAGAGGGAGGGGTGGGGCGGAGGGAGAGAGGCGCCCTCCCACACGAGGTTGTCATCCCGCCGAAGCTGCCAACTTTTTATGAAATACCAAATTACTGATTGGCTGGGCGTCGGGTTTCCCGCCTGGAAGGGGCGGAGAGCGTAATGACCGGGCCGACATCAGGATCGCGGGTGGGAGAGCCGCTCGGCCGCCGCCCTCCCGCCGGGCGATGTCGCCCCGCGCCAAGCCCGTGGCAACGAGTCAGAGGCGCGCACATCGTCAAGGGCGAATCGAAAGACATGCGACGTGCGGTTTCGCCAAACGGGGCCAACGGCACCCTGTCCTTTGTTCAGACCGCTGATCAGCTGACTGCAACGTCAAAGACTCCCTACTCCTGGACGCCGTCGAATGAGGAGCCGGGTAGAACCTGCTTCAACACCGCCATCAACCAGTCCTACACCTTGAAAAGCTCAAGGTGTCGGATTGTTTCCACCAGCCTCCATACAGCGGCGTCTCAGTGGAAAACAAGGTGTTCACCGCGGGCGGGGTGGGAGAAACCCGACTGCTGGGAATGAAAACGCTCAGCAAAGTTAACAATAAAAACAAAAGAGGAACGCAAGCATAATATCCCACGGTTGTCCTAAAACCGTTTATGAGCCAGTAAAGAGGCTGACGTTGGCATTTCCTGGCTCACGTCTTACAGACGCCGGCATCGATGCCAACGCTCCATGTTCGGTGTCGCCGCTGCACAGGTTGGGTCCAGGTGACCGGGAAAAAAAATAAACAGTTGAATTCCTGTTGGAAAGTGACATTTTCTTGTTGGATTAAAACACCCGGACAGAGCTGGGCAACGCCTCGTTCCTTCGCTCTAGCGGTGTGAAAAGACGAAGGTGATACACACACAGACTTCAAAGATCAACTTTTTTTTTTCCCCTCCTTTATTTAAAAAGATGGAACACCCTTTCAGCCAATAGACAAACAAACAAAGGTTGGAAAAGTATGGCACTGGACATTGTGGACAGGCATCGGGAGCCAACAGCTCTCCGAGCTTCCCGGCATGTCACCACGACGACCACCGTTCTCGTGATTGCGCACGCTGGCGCACATAAATGACAAATAAAGCCACTTTTCAAGACAACTGATTGTATTTTGTCGTACCCCCGCTCTCACCTCCTTCCTTCCGACAGGTGATAAATATGCATTCCTACAATATGAATATATAGTCTCTCTTTTTTTATTTTTTTCCTTAAATGAGGGGCGGGGCGACGTGCACATTCAATTCAGCCGCGATGGAATTAACAGGTCGGCGCTGTATTCTCCCCGGCCGGTTCTGTCCGGAAACGCAGGGATGACGGTGCTGCACGAGTCACGCCCGGTGCAAAGAAAACTGTGCTATCGGTCGGCTGAGGCGCTGGCGTCCCTCCAGAGGAACGCGGCGGCTCCGCGGCACCGCCCTGCGCCCTGGGAATGTTTGGACTGGATTCTTGGCGTTTCCACTGTGAACCCATGAGCCGTTGGAAGGTCCACGTATAAAACAAACAAACAGAAAGAAAGAAACGGACAAACAATCCTTCCGGGGGCCTTCTGTTCTAAGGGCCCCTCTGTGCCGATACAATAGTCTTTTCGGGGGGGCCACGCCGGAGAGAGAAGCCGGCCTCAGTCTGGAGGGCGGTGCGCCCTCGTCGGCCGTCGCGTCCGTCCTAAACGTTCTGCGACTGCAGCCGGACTTCCTTGACGATCCTCAGCCAGCTCCGGAGGTCCTGAACGGAGGGCAGCTTCATCTTGTCTTTGTTTTTGCTGTAAACATTCAGGAAGATGCCGAGCAGCACCAGAAGGCCGCCCCAGATGTACCTGGGGGGAGGGGGGCAGGTAACTTAAATAACATGATGGTGGAAAAGGTTGCATTTGTTGTGTAAAAATAAGCGGTGTAAAAAATGACCTTTGCAAAACATTAGCACTTCATGAACACAGTGCGCCTGATTCATTGCTGCACTTTATCTTCCATGGCTTGGAGGAAAAAAATTTACCTGGCATCAGGGTATGCAAATCTTGCAACAGGAGGCCCGTTTATTGAAATCTTCACGCAGGCCCCTAAGTGCTCTGCTTGCAGCCTGTTCCTGAGGTCTGTTTTCACCTTCTAAAAGCAACGATTCGTCTTTATTTTGTAAATTCTTAAGTTTAAAGCAGCGCTATTTAACTTTTGGGATTTGGCGCCCCCACAGTTTTTGAGTGCAATTGCACTTTTACGCCACTGTCTTAAAACTCCATCCGGCTCCCGAACATAATTTATTTTACCGGACAAAACTGAACCTTATCGATCACGTTTCAATAACAGTTTGTTACAAACACAGATATAATATACACCTATGTTACAGCGCCCCCTTGCAGGGACCTTGCCGCTTCCCGGAGCCGCCGTGGAGTAAGGTACCAGATCTGCTCGGCCTGGCAGATCGCCTCGCATGCGTGAGTCAGAGGCTGAAACAAACCTTGTGGCGCAATGATAGTGAGGGCCGGTGCGCGCTGGCCGGGGTGAGGTGGAATCCCGGCCCTGCGGGTGCCAGGCGCACCACCGGCCCGTCTCCTCCGCCCCGTCGGGGAGGTGGAGCGGCTACATTTTTGTCCGAGCATTATTACCGATTTTGACCGGCAAGTTTATAATTTATGTTTTTATTTTATTGATTTTAATATAAAATTTACCAGGTAAAAATTTTTTTATTACCGGAGCCAAACATTAAGGAAGTGATGTAGTGCCGTAAAGCGTAACGCACTTTTCCCGAGGTTTCGTACCCAAACACAGAAGTTAGGTGGGTGGGTGGGAATCAAAGAGCTGCCATTCTCCATATTACAAATCAGTGAACCATCAAAATGATTCTGAAGCTGTTATTTTAAGGTAAAAAAAAAAGTTCCATGGTGTTGCTTGAGGGATGTATTGCTATCAAAAGCAATCATGAGTTGTCACCCGGCACCCTGCTCATGGTGGAGAAATCACATTCACAGTTCACACCGCCCACAAGGACGGTGAGCGCACTCATTTAAAGTGACTCTGATTAGAGACACCGCGGTCACGTGACTTCACTGCGGTATTGAGCTCATTACCGTCGTCACTGCAAATAAAAACAGCTCAGATAACCACTGAGTCCTGTCAGCCAACAACAGAAAGCTGGGGCTGCAGTGGGCGCAGGCTCACCGAAACTGGACGGTTGGAGACTGGAACAAACGTAGCCTGGTCTGATGAATACCAATTCCTGCTGAGGCAGAACGATGGCAGGCTCAGAATTTGTTGCCAGCAGTATGAATCTATGAACCCAACCTATCTTGTGTCAACAGCCCAGGCTGGTGGTGGTGGTGTCATGGTGTGGGGTATTTTTTCTTGGCACACTTTGGGCCCGTTAATACCAATCAAACATGGGTTGAATGCCACAGCCTACAGTGTTTGGGTATTGTTGCTGACTACATGCAGGCTTGGGCAGATTGACAATTCAATCGGCAATAGGCGATTGCCTCCATGCATCGGGATTGATATTAACGACGGAGGATTTGGTTAATCTGCCAGAAAAAATCTGAGCACCTGTCTAAGCGCAGTTTACCAAGTTCTGAAACTGATTCCCCTCTCTGAATCGATCGAGAGAGAGAGAGAGGGGGGGGCGAGAGAGAGCGAGCAAGAGAGGGGGCGAGAGAGAGCGAGCAAGAGAGCGAGAGAGAGAGAGCAGGCAAGAGAGAGAGAGAGACGGCGGAGAGCCTCTCTGCCCTCTCCGCTCAGAGCTGTTTTGGATTTATTGATTATTTGTAATGTTCATCGTGTAAAAGTATTTTTGTATTGCATGTAAAAAAAAAAAACACTCCCTCTCGTTGTTGTGACTTTGTGTTCTACTAACCCTCATTGTGAGGTGTACTGTCTGAACTTTAGTCATTGTAAACAAGTACGTCTGTTCACACCTGCCGTCAGAACGCGTCTCGAGTGACCAGTTGTGATCGGATCTCACTTCCCCGCTTTACTGTACAGTACATGCAAATCAAATATATCGTGATTATAATATAGCAATAAATTATCTCAGAGAAAGATTTTGATTCATTTAGTTTCCTTCGTTTCTTATTTGTACGGAAAGCCTAACTCAGAGAACTGGAGTGAACTTGTTTTTTTTTTTTTTTTTTAATTTCTCCTCCAGACAGCGGTGCGCCGTGCATTCCTATGTTTTCATTTTAGATCCGTTTCAAAGCACATTCAGAAAACATGCGGACGACGCAGAGGGAGGTTGTTCTGCTCCACACCTTGTGTTCAAATCTCATCTTGACGTGTGTGGAAAGGAAGAACAAAGGGAAGGTGAACAAGGTGGGAAACACAGCCCTCCCCACGGCATCCCAGAATACGGGAAAGAATTAAAGACCACAAGAAAGAAAGACGAGAAACACATGAAAAATGAACGAAGGAAAAATGGTTCAAAAACAAAAGAAACCAAAGGAAAGAACAGGAGGAAAGCAAGAAAGAAAAAAGGACCAAAAGACAGAGCGAAATGAGACGAAGGAATGAAAGAGCAAATGGGCAAAGAAATTAAAGAAGGAATTAAAGAATGAAAAATAAGGAAACAACGAAAGAAAAAAATAGTAATAAAGGAAAGGATGAAAGAAAAAAAACAAAATAAAGAACAAATTGTAAGAAAAAGAACAAAAAGGAAAGAGAGAAAGAAAGAACAAAATAACAAAGAACAAATGAAAGAAAAAGAACAAAAAGGAAAGAGAGAAAGAAAGAACAAAATAACAAAGAACAAATGAAAGAAAAAGAACAAAAAGGAAAGAGAGAAAGAAGGAACAAAATAACAAAGAACAAATGAAAGAAAAAGAACAAAAAGGAAAGAGAGAAAGGAACAAAATAACAAGAAATCAAGGAAAAAAAAAAAATCACAAAAGAAGGAGGGAAGGAGGGGAAGAAAGAAAGAACAAAATTGGAAATAAATGGAAAAAAAAAATCCAAAAGACAGAAAATAACAAAACTAAACAAAGAGGGCAAGAAAGAAATAAAGGAAGAAAAAAAAAGAAAGGAAAGAGAAGAACAAAAGAGAAAAATGAGAGAGAGAGAGAGAAGGGCAGTGATGAGGAGGTTGCTTTCGGGAGGGGGGACCAATTCCACGAAGGGCTACTTACTGGAAAGTAAAAGGTTTGGCAAAGAAGACGAAGGAGAGCACGATGGTCATGGCCTTCCGCCCGGTGGTCACTGCGGAGGAACAGCGGCAGGAAAACACCGTGAGGGAAGATGAAGGTCATCCAGAGGTCAGACAACCAACATCCACCAAATAACACCGGTCATAACCGTCTACCTTGGTTTCAAAGAGGAGGAACGGCCCAGGAGTTTTGGGAGGCCCCTCTGAGCCCCCGGGCCCCAAGTTTACTCAAATTTGCTCGACACGTTTGAGTGTTGAGAGCTCAAAAGTCATCGTGAAGCGAATCCACAAAGTATGAGCACTCAAAAACAACCACATCCCTTTGGTGCCGCACGCGGTTGTCAAATCAAACACGGCTCCGCTTTCAACGTTCGTCTCCTTCCCCGGAATCCGAGGTTCTTTTTTTTTTTTTTTTTTTTACATTATTCCACGGACGGTCATTCGCAGCCCCGCTCTCAAAATCGCCTTCCTTGCGATAAACACAGTTTTGATAAAATAACGACGGAAATGAAAGACGGGCAGAGAAGAAGGAGAAGAGACTTTGCTCCGACCTGTGACCGCCATCAGGGCGCCGAAGAGCTTGATCAGCGCCAGCACGAAGGAGATGCCGAAATAACCGGTGAGGGAGAAGAAGAAGGCGTAGCCGTACGTCTTCACCGGATGCTGTCGGAGAGGGAAGGGAGAAGACGGGACTGAGATCCCGCGCCCTGACGTGGGGTTTGGCAACCGTGGAAAAATACCGGAACATTCCTAAACTTTAACCGATACTGACATATACTCAACAGTATGGACTGAGGCCCTTAGTTTAGGATCAGCAGATTGTAATCAATGACAAAAAAAAATAAAAATCCATTAAAGTCTCCATTAAAGGCTACTACAACATACCTTTAAGTAAATCAAGGACAATAATAGTTGCCTAGTTACCTTGGGCAACCGGATTTGTGACAGTAACAACCATCTCGTGCGGGCTGGTTGACCCACTGTCAACCACTTTTCAAAAATGAGAATATTGAAATATGGATTAAAATCATGTAGATCATTATCACGTAGTATAAAAGTATCAGTATAAAGTATAAGTATCAAGTATAAAACGACCGTGTCCGTCTTGGCAACCGACAGCTGACGCGTTGTTGCCAACCTGGCAACCACTTTCAACACCCGAGTGTGGGGCCCTGCGTTCTGGCATGGTCGCCATGGCTTCGGGTGTTGGATTCTTGTATTGAGGAGATTCTCCGAAATCGGACCTCTCCCCCCCAACCCCCCGGCATTCCAATATGGGTCCATCCGCCGTGCACCCCTTCTGGAAAGCCTACTCACCTCGGAGCAGAAGGCTATGGCGGGCCCCAGGCCCCCCACGCACGACAGACCCGTCAGGATGTAGACGAACCCGATGGAGTAGGAGTACAGCACCTGGGAGCGCAGGACCAGACACCGCCGGTTACAGGCCGAAATGCGGCGGAAAAGCTTGGCTACGGCGGTCTGTTTTCTAAGCTCCGGACGGGCGGCGTACCATCTCAGAGTTGGAGCCGTTGTGGAGCTTCATCGCCTTCTCCTGCACGTTGCCGATGGCGGCGTCCGCGCACAGCGCCATGGAGATGAGGAGGACGCCTGCGGGGACGGAGACGAGCAACAAAACACACACGCACGGGTTTTTGCAGGGAGGGGACTGGAACTAGTCGTTGGGCGATGGCGCAAATTTTTTAATCTTCCAATAGTGCACCGCCCGCCATCACCGACAGGCGAGACCATCGGAAAAGCCTCTCGACGCGGCGGCAGACGGGCAAATGTTGTAATAATCCGTCCAATGAGAAAACCTCCCTCCGTGCTTGTTTACGGTACCCTCACTCCCACGTGCAGGTAACGTGAAGAGCGACAGTCAACATGGACTATGATGTCACACAGCCAAACTGCACTGACATCGTTTCAATGCGCGACCGGATTCTTCCTGGCGGATTACAAAACAAAATCGCCATTAACGTCTTTATTGACTCGTCAACAGGCCCGAGCCTAACTGGAACACGTGGGTAGGGGGTTCATTTTCTCAGGTACCGATGGCACCGAGCAAAACGACGACCAAAGATGACGCCCCAGCAGCGGCAAGTTTGGATGTGTCATCTCTTTGTCACGACTGGAAACAGACAATTCCAGGTTGACAAAGTGAAAAGTCCGGCCCTGAGTCGGCCCATTTCATTTTCATTATTTTTTACCTCTGGACGGTGCCAATAAGCAAATCCAGATGGACAGTTGAAAATTCTGGGGAGCGCTTCGACTTTATCAGCCCGCCTGTGACCGAAAAACGATTTGCCCAAATCTTACCTGTGAGATTGAAGTTGGGTGCCACTTTGCTGTCGGCGAGAGTAAACCAGATGAGGCCCAGGCTCATGCAGAGAGCGGCGGAAACATCGGCCAAATTGTAGCGTTTACCTGGAA
Organism: Zeus faber; assembly: GCF_960531495.2. Lineage (NCBI taxonomy): Eukaryota > Metazoa > Chordata > Actinopteri > Zeiformes > Zeidae > Zeus > Zeus faber. The sequence goes on along the minus strand of NC_137206.1, from coordinate 10,400,033 downwards.
AACGTGCACGGATACATGTTTTTAGATATTTAGAATTTTTTTATTTATTTATTTATTTTAAACATCGAGAAACCACCGTGGTAAGGACATCAGAGGCAAACGCACCGACAGGCACCAAATCTATTCCCAGAGGAAATGGCTGTTTCGGAGGTGGAACCACGTCCAACCTGGGAAGTCTTCGCCCACCGCCTCGTTTTTTGGTCAAGTACGAGTAAATAGTGCTAGTAAATATTTACTATATTATAAATATTTCATCCCCCTTAAGTCACTGTAAGGGGGATGAAATTGTTTTGGACGGTTTCGAGGAGCCTCGCCGGGAAAGAAAAGGGACGGATGAGGTCTTGACGGATGCAGTCGCGAGCAGGAGGGGAAAAAGCGACACGGGCCCGGCTAAAACTTTAATGGCGAGTTGAGCGCGTCGGGCAAAGACGAGTCGTCTGTGAGTTTGGGCGGAGGGTGACGCATTTCCATTCTTCAATCACAACATTTGGGGGGGGGGGGGGGGAAGAGTCTGACGAGCGGGAACTGCAACATTTAAACGGAAGGTTCCCGTAACGATGCCGCCTGGAGAAAGAGACGGGGGGTGGTGGGGGGCAGCGTTCTGAAACAATGCGGAGCGAGGCAGAAGAGAGGAGGAGACGGGCGGATGGAGTGATGAAGGAGACTTTCCGAACGGCACCGACTTGACTGACACTCGCCCCGAGGATGACGAGGTGACGCAGCATCGTTTCGGCCGCGGCTTTTTGATTTTTGATTTTTTTTTTTTTTGCGCCGGCTCCCCTTTGAAGGGGTCTCCACATCAGATGCAACCCCCCCCACCCCCCCACCCCACCCCACCCCCACCCCACCACGCATCCATTCCCGCGGACCCCCAGAGCAACCCTGGTTCACACATCCCCCGTCCAAAACTCCATCCAAAACCTGTTTGACAGCGAGGACACGGCACCTTGCCCGGGTGAGGATGAAAGGAGCGACGGAGCCGAGACCAAAGAGAGGGAGGGAGGGAGGGAGGGAGAGGGGGGGAGAGGGTACAGCCAAACAACAAGTTGCAGACGGTAAAAAGAAACGTTTTGAAAGGTGACCCGTGCCGTTGGGTTTAATTACATGTTTACAGGTAATTCAATGAGTTTGCCGTGTCTCCATTAAAAGTCTCTCCAACTTTAGGAATCACACCCATAGGCTCCTATTTGGCTCCTATTTGGGAGATAACCCGCCTGGGCGCTGTTGGCACCGTGCTCCCAAATAGGAGCCTTTCTGTGTGGAGTTTGCATGTTCTCCCCGTGCTCACATGGGGTTTTCTCCACCTACCATCAGTAACGACCCTCATCAAAAAAAACATGCACACGTCATCGTCTGACCAGCACGTGTGTGTGTGTGTGTGTGTGTGTGTGTGTGTGTATGCATGTGTTGTAGTGTGGTGGGTTGCTTGACAATTAAAGATTCTTCTTCTTCTCCTATTCTTCCATACGTACACATGAATTTTTCCGTACATTCATATGATGATGGCTGACTGCACCGTTTCTGCTCCTGCAATGCCTGAACCGGCCACCGGTTTATCGGGTTTGTCGTCAGATCTTCTCACATTTGGACGTGTGGAGGATCACAAACGACTGAAGACCTTCACTGCGTTTTTACGAGAACACCGCTACTTCGCCCTCGTTCCGTGGCTGGAACCGTTTTTTTGCCGTTTCGGTGAGGACGGACGACTTTTTGAAAACGCCGGTCTGGGCCGAAACCGCTTTGAGATGAAAACTGCATTTTTTTTTTAAATGTATTTAGCGTCTGCGTCTGCTCTTTTCTCCAAGTAGGAAAACAGCCACCATTATTGGCTTTTACCATTGTGAAATATTAGATGACAAATGAACAGTTTAGGGTCATCAACCCACAAGAGCCTTTTACTTCATTTTATGCAACTTTGATATTTTTACTTATTACCGTGTAATAATACACATAATGTAAGTAATGTATGTAGTTATTAGTATGGGCATGGCCTATATATCATATCTCACAGCCATGAATGTTAAAATAAATAAATAACAATAAAAAATAGATTCTTGGCATCAGAGTGGCGATACAATATTGTGGGGGGAAAAATATCACAATACTATTGTTTGCTGTATCGACGCCCCCGGTCCCGGTAGCTTTGAGTTTCTCTCATTGGAAACATCCATTGAAATCCCAGCTTCTTCTTTAAACTGGACCAACAAACTTAAATACGGATACAAAATAATGTGATAATTACATAGGGGATATCGCACCTATTACATGTGTGTGCTGCACTGCACCGCCTGCAGTCATTCCAACCTTTCACAGAAGTGCCAACCTTGGGAAAGCCCAGATTAGATGGATTAGCTGGATTAAATTTACATTTCCCTGGTATAATCTTTTTCCTCAAAGTGATCTTTGAAAAGAAATATGATTTGATGATATTATGATTATCCCAGGTTTTCAACAACGTTTTTTTCCAAGGTCTTTTCAAGCACTTCAGCAGAAAAGAGTCTCTTTTCAAGGTAGTCCAGTACTTAAATTACTGAGGAGGAAATTCAAGCACTTAAAGCACCTCAAGGAACTGGTAAGAACCCTGTATCTATCTATTTTTCTCATCTTTTGGTTGGTAGGCTCATTTTCTTTTTTTTTTAAGAATTGAACACCTCACTTTAACACTGACCTTGTATGAACACACCGCCAATCATGACAGGGATGAGTTTGCAGCACTTGAAGATGACTTGCGTGGGGTAGTTCAAGTAGCCCAGGGAGGTGTTGGAGAGGCCCATGGTCCCCACTGTGAGAAACGCAATAATCATATAAGTCTTCCCTGGTATCCTGAAAAGACAGCAATAAGAAAAGATTAGTGGAAATGTATTTATTTTGTTGTATGAAGAGATGCTGCTTTGGACAACGTTACGGACTGACAAACACATTTATATATTAAATAAATACAAAATTATATATATATAAAAAAAAAAAAAACATTTACAAATTGTGAATTTGTTCATACAGAAGTGTATATTAACTGTACAATGTTTTGGCTCGTAGGCTTATTGTCAACATTTTGTTTACTGTTTAGACTCTAACCCTATTTAATGTCCACCATTCATCTTTCTGGTTCACTGTTTACTTCATAAGTTAATGTATAGGACAAAATCTTATTTTTGTTATTACCATTTTTTAGTTTTGTTTTTTTTCCCATATATAATTGTGAACAGTTAAAGATACATTTTCCAAATGTTTCCATATATTATCTTTTTTTCCTTTTGTATTGTATTTATCTATTATTTATTTATTTATTTGATTTATTTCATTATTTACTTTATTCTTATTTTGCCAACTGTTTTGATGTAAGCTGCTCAGACAATTGCAATTTCCTTAATTTCCTAAAAACATGTGATCACCAGACATCACTGAAAATCACGTATTCTATGTTTAATCGCTCTCCTTTTAAAGGGACGGGGCTGGTCCTGGCTCCTGGTTGGGAGCAGGGCGAGTTCCAGTTCAAGCTGGTGTTTGAGGAAAATCTGCGGCTAGGGAGAGTGTGAAGGAAGCCCCGGCGCAACCTGCTGTACGATTGGCTGTTCGTGTCACATGGTTGTTTCTCTGCTCTGTAGGATTGGCTGAAAACGAACTCCGTATCGAAAATAAATCTCATTATCGTGGAAGATTTTATTGTGAATATTATCAACATCCTTTTATCGCCCAGCCCTATGATCAGCCATCCTGGGGTAGGGTAAGCCTCGGCGAATCTAAGTTTATAGAGAGTGACATCAAATTAAGCGATGAATTATGGGAACAAAAGCCACATGTTACCTTCTGCGTTTGTCCTGCGTGAGCTGGAGTTCCACAAGTCCAAATGTGGAGTAGAAGCCAAACTGAATCAAGGTGAGGTACCAGCCGAAGGGCTTGAAGCCTTCCACGGAAAATATCAGCTCCTAGGTGTAGGGAAGATGGAAGCATGAAGGATTTGCGCACACACGCACACACTCAAGAAGATATTTCTGCATTTTGCCTGTGCGTTTGCACATCGCTCCGCATCCTGGGCCCGTACCTGGAGGTAGCCATAGATGAGGTAAAAGACGAACACTCCGGCCACGCAGATGAAGAACTGCGTGGGGGCACCGAAGCCGCTGAGGTTGAGGCCCAGGACCCTCAGCTCCTCCACGGACTTGATGTGCGGCGACATGACCTCCGTGGACGAGGACACAGAGATGGAGATGTGCTTCCGCGAGCCATTGTAACCGATGAGGCCAAACTTGTTGCTCATTGTGTCTGCGTCCGGTGTCGCGTCTGCGTATGAGAAGTTACCATAAAGTTACCAGGGCAGACACGATCGTCAAGTATTAGATCATATTAACAACATACAAATAACCCACATTATCAACTGTATTTTTAGCCGTATAACATCTACATATACATACATACATACATACATACATACATACATATATATACACATCCACCTGATAAATCATTTAATACCTAAAGGATTCAGTCACATTTGAAGTATTGCCATATTTCTAACATTGTCTTATAATTCCCCTGAAATCTGGATGTAAACATGTGATTATGAAATCTTTTGTTCCCCCAGAGTGGCATAAAGTTAGCCCTGATGCAAGACTCCGCTGACGTCCTCTAAATTCTGATGACGTCACAAGACGTCAGCAGATTCAAGCGTCAGGGCGAGCAGAAAGTAGAATGAATGAAAAACAAACGGCTTCGTTGTTGCAGAAGCTATCAACCGATAACGTTACTCGGGTCCGAAGCTGCGTTGCCCTTTCCCCCATCCCGTTATAATCGCGGGTGTGAAGAGATTCCTTGACGTGTTATTTGGCGAGTTTGAGCAGCAGGGATGGCGAAGCTAAGCTACCTCCAACGCTACTTCCGGGTTTCTTTACGTCCACTGCTCCTCCTCTTCGGAGGCGATATCACCAAAATGTCATTTCCCGTCAAGGCGGCGGCTCATCTCCCGCACAATTCGAACGTGTTCATCTTCCCCCCCCGCCACCTGCGAGCCGCAGCATACCAGCACGCCAACAACTGTGGTTAGGTTGGAAAACACCTGCTAATGCTACACTTGCTGCAGCGGCAGCAGGAAGCCAACAACTTCCGGTCTGCGCTGACGGGAACCTTGACCTGTTCCGCCATTGGTCGGGAGAGCAACTCGGTAGCCAATGAAAAACTATCCGTTTCCACGATATTATATTGTATATATGTATTTGAATATAGTAAAAATATTATACTTAAATATAATTTTACAAATTATTGTAATCGTTATTATATCAATCAATTGCTAATTGGATATACTTTATATAGACCAATATATTATACTTTAATATACTACATTAATGAGCAATTTCTTTGCAGTATTATTGCATTGCTATAATAATTGTTTAAGTTAAAAGTATAGACATTTATATGTTTTATTATGTATATTTTCTGTTAACAATGAAAGGAATTCTGGGTCACAATTCGCACATGTTGTGACAAACAAAAAATAAATAAATACAAATACAATGTAAAAAAGATCTAGGATCCACTCCCTGCACACTCTGCCCCCACCCCATCCGCACCCACAGCATGAGTGTCATAAATCACAAATATAAATGCAAAGCGATCAATCCACAAGGGAATTAACCGTTTGAATGCGTGTTAAGTCATTTGAAAGTTGTAAGTGATAAGACCATATGAAGATACATTTTAGAATCAGAATTAGAATCAGAATAGTCTTTATTGCCAAGTAAGTTTACACGAACAAGGAATTGGTCTTGGTGTTTTATCTCATATAACTGACGCTACATTTACTTGTAAAATGGTTTAAAAATAACAAAAGTAATTGAGTATTTATTTGTAGATGGAGAGGGATAATTATGGTTCTGTTTTTGATTTTTGCATTCAAAAATCTTAATACAGATTTGTGGATTGTAGCATTTATTTGCAGATTGACAGATATATTAATGTTTATGTTAGTGTGAGTCAGTCACTTTTAGTGACATTGTACATCTGACTAATAAAGGAAGGACCTTCTTTACATACGTATGTATGTAAGTATGTATGTATGTATGTATGTATGTATGTATGTATGTATGTATGTATGTATGTATTCTGTATGTATGTCCTTCAGTTTAATTGACAACCGTTCATGCGATCTACTTCACACGTGGCTGGTGTATTGCTATAGGGAACTAAGTGTCAAATTTGGTGCAATTTGGACATGCGTGTGGACATGTTTAATATTAATAAACTTTGATTAAACAAGTCACCGGCGCTCCGCTCTGTGTAACGTGCGTGGGGAAAAGATCTCCCATTCACCACACAGTGACGGGCATCAAGCAAACGCAAAATATATTGAGAGAAACTTATCACTTCTTTGATATCGATGCTATTGGCGCTAGAATCGATCTTCAAAACGAGACGTATCACATCGGTAGTTTGGATACTTTTGGTATCGTTTCCGCACAGGCATTTCGATACAGCACTGGTCGGGTAGACAGCAGAAAACACAATACATAGGTTACGGAAAATGGCATAATCCTACATATTATGGATGGAAGTTATGCAACATCATCGCCCAACCACCCACAATGCATACAGCTGTTCATACAGCAGCAAACAATCCAAGTCAATACATAGACTTCACCCACAGGAGTCAAAATGCTGGTGTCGGCACACCAATAATAAACACAGCAACGCAAACCGCAGTCTGTGAGTCATTATGCGTAATACCCAAGTGGATCCGTTTAGTTTAAGTTTATTTCCAGAGAACTTTAAACAAAATCTGTTTTGTTTTTTTTAACCAAAGTGCTGTACAACAAACCTTTCTAGACAGATAGTGGACTGATCTTTTGGCTCGGGTCCACATTTTGAGACCTTTCCCGTCCTTCTTGGTGTAGGAAAATCACAAACATTGACAAAGCCGAGGTATTGGGCTTGTTGCTGGGGGACCCCCCTAGAACCTCTTGGAGGACTGCCGGGGAGGGGTTCGCGGTCCCCACACTGAGAACCAACCGTATCTAATTGTAATCACTATGAGCTTGGTTTGTACTTTGCATTCGGTGCATTAGGTGCAAAGGTCCAAAGGTAAAAAAAAAGAGGCAAAAAGGTGTTCAAGAAAAAAATATATATATATAATAAAAATATACAAACAAACAAGCAAAAAATATAAATGAATAAATAAACAAACAAACAAACAAACCATCAAGTAAGTGAATAAATAAGTGATCAGATAAATGGCTAAATAAACAAGTATGCAATCAAATAGATAAATAAATAAATGGATAAAAAGATAAATGGATAAATAAATAAATAAATAGAGAGATGCATCAATAAATTAATACATCCATACTGAATTTTATATAAACAAATATATAAGTAGACAAATTAATAAATAAACAAATAGATAAACCAATAAATACACAAACAATCAGATAGATAGATGGATAAATAAATAATCCAATTAGGAAATTAATTAATATTATATAAATAATCCATCTTTCCTGTTAGAGTCTAAATTCTCCACGTCATGTTGGGTTACTGTCGGTCAGGAGTTGAGGGCACAATAACACTTATCGCAGCGAATAATACAAGACGTGAAGAAAACACAATGCAAGTTGTAGATGTGATAAAAGCACCAACAGTTAGAGTATAAACAGTAAAAAAAAAAAAAAGTTGTTCATGTGATAAATGAGGTCACATAACGTTACATTAGTATTTTTTGGGGGTATCGTGATCATCACAGAGGTTTCCTCCCGCGGAGCCTCAGGATTCCTGGATCTCCTTCTTGTCCTCCGGTGGGGTCAAGGATGCAGCATCGCTGGATCCTTCACACGCTTCGTACTTTCATCTTCGCGCCGCTCTGCTCTCCCCCCTCCCTCTCTCTCTCTTCCCCTCTTCATCTCTCCGGTTGCATCGTCTCCCCCCCGTCTCTCCCCCCGTCTAATTTGTCATTTCATAGCCCTCTCTCTCTCTCTCTCTCTCCCTCTCTCTGCCTCCCCTCCCTCCCCAACCTCTCTTCCGCCAAACAAGTCCGGTCTTTCTCGTCTGCCTTTCTTACCCCCGATCTCTGGTTTGGTTTCCCTTCTTGACTCCGCTCCGAGAAGAAGACATCCTGCTGTGCCTCTGTTCATCTCTTCACCCAACCCCCCCCTCCCCTGTTATTTCTCCACCCCCACCACCCCCACCACCCCCACCCCACTGGCCTCCTTCCCTCCAGCCAGAGGCTAATACACTCCAGGCTGGCCGTTATTTCCTCCCCGGCCCCGCCGACAATATAAGAATTCAGAGCGGACAGCTCAATCCCTCTTCCGTCTCAGATTTGATTGTAATGGTATTGCCTCCTATCCCTGGGAGCCCCCCACAACCCCCCTCAAACCGCCCGGCCTTCATGACACTAAATGGCCGGCCGACACTTTTTAACCCCCACCCCACCCAATCCGTTCAAAGAAAATTCCTCTTAATAACTCATTGGGAATGGGACGTCGGCTCCAGTCCCTCGGTCCGTTAGGTGTGCCCCCCCCCCCCCCCCCCCCCAACCCCCACTGCGCTCATCAATGGTCCAGGTCGCGTATTTACGACCCGGCGATGTGTGGACCCCTCTCTGCGGTCCTGTCCGAGCACCCCCACCGCCACCACCACCACCGCCGCCACCACCCACACCTAACTTTACAAGTGCGCTCGTTCATCACGCCTGATGGATTTATGTAATAAAAACCCATTTCCTCGCCTCCCCACCCCACCCCACCCCACCATACGATCCTATTAAATAATAAAATAATTATTTATTGATTATTCAAAGAGGTACATATGCGACGGTAATGGCTTTGCGCCACACCGCCGGACCGGCGATAAATAAAACAGGGAGGGAGAGAGGCAGGGATGTTGGAAGAGAGCGGGAGACACACACAGAAACGAGAGTGGAAAAGAGAGAAAGAGAGAGAGAGGGAGAGAGAGAGAGAGTGAGAAAGAAAGGAAGGACAAAGAAATGACTTCTGAACCAGTAGAAATCTGGAAGCAATATGGCCTCTCGCCGCACGGATCAGCGAGGACGTTATTCAATCTTCAGGAGGCTCATATGGGAGCGGGGCCCGATGAATGGTTTTGATCTACTGTATGTCCCAAATAAATTAAAACACGCTATAGGGCCGGTGTCTGGCACAAATCTTCAAATACACTAAAGTTGTTCTTTTTCTTCCTCCCTCCTTTTTTTCAATTCCGATTTTTTTTCCCCTCCCCGACGAAAAAGCTTGTGTGTGAGAGACGACGGAACATTTCCTTCCTCAGAAGTTGTGTTCAGTCGTAAAAACAAACAAACAAACAAACAGAAAACAACAGCAGCCAACGGCGATGTTTACTCTGCATAACGGTTTCTGGACTTACTTTCCATCACATTCGGAATCAGAATGAGTTTATATTCTGCCGAGTACATTTTCATATACAAGGAATTTGTCATGGCGAGGATTGGTGCGCTTCTTTATACAGACAAAAAAGGCAATAAAAGCATTAAAGCATTTTTAGCATTCAAAAAATAAAGCTTTATATCAGTTTGAATAGTATAATATAATATAATAAAATGTAATAATAAATATATATAAATACTAAAAGTTAAATAAAAATAGCCAAATATACACAAAAAGCCAAAAAGTACACAACAGAAATAGCCACATATATCCAAAAATATACACATTATACAAAAGGCCATTATGTGCACGGGGCACCTGTTTATAAATCTGTTGCAAATCTGTAATAGGGGAGTGGAAATCCACAAAAGAAACACCGACAGCTACCATTTTCAATTGCTAACATGTTTAACAACTGTGTTTTCCTAGGAATTAGGGTCATGCTTTGTTCTCCCCTTTTCCCAAAGTTAAGGAAACCGCTGACCCACCCCCTCACTTCGTCACTGGCTGCTATTTATTTATCTTGATTATCGTCGATTTCCTTTTTCTTTTTTGGCCATCCCTTAGTCTGGCAGTATTTCTTTTTCCCTTTAAGGAGAGACGGCCAGATATTACATCGAGGGGTCTCTTAATAACCCATTTGTGTTCGCTCTCATCCACCGGCTAAAGGGGGGCCGGGGCCCGGGCCCCGGCCCTGCACTGCGCTCCCCCCCCCCCCCTCCTTCCCCCGGCCTCGTCCTCTCAATCCCCCCGCTACGCTACGGAAAACAGATGCTATCTCGGCCCTATATTACTTCTCAAAGCGCTCATATCCTCTCCCATGTTATTTCCTTTGATCTGCTAGGCCACGCTGCTTTGCCCCTCTCCCCCCCCCCCCATCCCCCCTCCATCCCTCCTCTCACGATCTCCCCCATTTTCCCATTCCTCCATTCCTCCGTCCTCCCATCCCATCCCATCCCATCCCATCCCATCGCGAGTGACCGGAGAGCGGAAAATAAATACGACATTAAACCAAAATAAAATAAATTAACGCCGCCGCCCAAAAACCGGCGGACGCTCGGAATTCGCCTCGTCTGTTCTCCGTGGCGGGAGGAAGGGAGCGGTGCATTGTGGGTAACGCTCTGGAGTTCGGGTTCGGGTTAGGGTTAGGGTTAGGGTTAGGGTTAGGGTTAGGGTTAGGGGTTAGGGTTAGGGTTAGGGTTAGGGTTGGGGTTGGGCTCGGCATTGGGCTCGGCGTCGTAACAAGCGGCGCCAGATCGCTATCGATAGTACCATTCATTACAATACTATGCTGTTAAAAGGAGCTTTTTGTTTGGATTAGAATGTTATTTTACATATATTTTAGTATATGACGTATATTTTCCTGACCCCCTGCCAAAGCGGGTGCGTACAGACTGTGACGGCCGCAGCCCGCCCACACACATGACGTTTCAACCCACATCATCATTTCCCTATTTCTGTAATAATTCACTGTTTTTACGCACTACATAAAAAAAACACGTCAAAATGACACGTCGGTTTTGTTTCGTATAGCGTTGTATATTTCTAGTTGCCGGGGAAGAAGGAGAACGACTTCTTTTCTTCTTCTTTTTTCTTTTAACGGCGGTAATTAGCAAACAACTTCCGAACGCATTACCGCCCCCCGCTGGCCTGGAGTGTCAACTGACGTCATTAAACCAGGCGCCGGGCGGGAATCCACTATTTTCTACCTCACGGGGAGGCGGGGCGTGTCATTTTTATTTGCTTTCACGATAATCCTTTTCCTGTATTAATTGTATTAATTTGTGCTTATTTAGCGTTTATTTAAACATGTCTAGTTCAGTTTTTGCAGCCCATTGTTTATAATATCTAGCGTTAAACAATTGTGTGAAGCTTGTTTCACCCCTCTGGTGTCCATTTTGGTTTGGCTCTGCTCCTCCACACGTGCCCTCCTGTGGCGCCTGGTTACATCCATTTGGTTTGTCTGTCATTTTCATTTGGGCCCTGCTGTTGGTCAGTTGTTCTGTAAATGTTCCCCCTGCAGTTTAGGTTTTTTCCCCCCACCCCGTCCACAGTTGTTTATAGTTTTGTGTAAATAAATCCCTTCTCGCCGCGTGGCTCGGCCCCTCACGCAGACCCAGGCCTTTGGAAGTCGTATCAGGAGGCTGGCGGCTCGGAACGCTTCCCGCGTCATTGCTTCCTCCGTCTCGTGATGGCGCTGAAAGTTGGAGGCGAAGGTTGAGGATGAATTGCGCCACGCCTTTTTATCTCTTCTCTAATTTTATGTTTCCAACCACTTAGCTGAACAGAGCCTCTATAAGTATGTAGATACAGTATGTACTGTTGGTGAAACAACAGTTCAAATGTTTTTGTATATATATATATATTTATATATATATTTTTTTCTCATGAGTTTCTCCTGATCTCATATTTCTCTCTCTCTCTCTTTTTTTTTTTTACTGTGTATTCTGCTATATTTATTCCTTGTGCTGATCTTTGCTTGACTTTTTATGCTTGTATAAATTGCCATTGTTTTTAACATTTTGTTTTGGGCCTCAACTGGGGTTGTTTTTTAGATAGATAGATAGATAGATAGATAGATAGATAGATAGATAGATAGATAGATAGATAGATAGATAGATAGATAGATAGATAGATAGATAGATAGATAGATAGATAGATAGATAGATAGATAGATTTGATTCGTTTCAGCAGTGGGCTGCTTTATGACAAGATGAACCCGTGTTATATAAGTCTGGTTCCCATCTCTTGTACTCGTTCACATTCGCAGCGTTGCTTTGTTTCGCCCGCAGAGTGGTTGCTCCACAAGACGAGCAACCAGGGGACGACAGACCGGGGCTGATGCAGCGTCCAGTACGAAGTTGGAAAATCATGCTGTGTTTCAGAGAAGCTGGAAAACTGTAATACGTGCCTCACACCAATATACAGGACCCCTTGTATTGCTGCCTATATTTATTTTTATAAATTATTATTATTATTATTATTATTATTATTATTAGTAGTAGTAGTAGTAGTAGTAGTAGTAGTAGTAGTAGTAGTAGTATTATATTTTATTATTTAAAATTGTGGAAGCTTCATCTCTGAAAATAGATTTTGGTTCCGTAAAACCATGCACAGTAAAAATAGGGAGGAGTACGGTAGAAAACATTTACCTCTACTACTCAACTGTTTTTTAATCAAATTATTTGGAGACTCACCTCACACACACAAACACAAATGAACCTACCGACACGCTTACACAGACACATGCAATTTAAGGTGCGTGCGTGTGAGCACGTGTGTGTGCACGCGAGGGTGTGTGTGTACATGTGTGCGTGTGTGCGTGTGTGTGTGTGTGTGTGCATATGTGTACCTGTGCATGTGCGTGTGTGTGTGTGTGTGTGTGTGTGTGTCAAATCGCTGACACACAGGAGAGAGGGAGGGAGGGAGGTGCCTTTGTCTCGGGCCTTCTTGCAGGCAGACTGGCAGCCAGGAGGGGGAGGCATCCCTCTTTGCAAAGCAAGCTCCAAAGACGGGCAAAAGAGAGTAAAAAAAACCAAGTAATTAAGCAAACACTTTCCTCATACAAAGACAGAAAATAGGTAAAAAAAAACCGGAAAAGAATGGCGATTGTTTGTTGTCTTCCCAGAGAAGTGGTTAATGACACACATGTTTCATTGCCCATTCGTTTAACCTGCGCCCATTGCATATGAAGTGAAAAGGGATTGGGAAACAAATAACGCAGTGTCATTTAATTAGGTGGGTTTTTTTTGCTGTGAGCTATAATCCTGCCGGTTTTTTTTAGCTTCCCCCCCCCCATAACCTTTAACTACTTAATGGATTTGAGAAGCTATTACCTTTCAAGATTTCTGTTTTTAATTATTTGGAGTATTGTCACAGACATGAAATGTCAATCACACACTGGGATTATTGCTGTGGTGTGTGTGTGTGTTTGTGTGTGTGAGTGTGTGTGCGTGTGTGTGTGTGCGTGTGCGTGCGTGTGTGCGTGCGTGTCTGTGGATGTTATTACCTCATGAATAAAAGCTGGAGGACTTCTCCGAGTTGCCGTGTTTTCCCAAAAACATGAAGTGCCCGTGTTGTTTTCTCTTTTCCTTTTCCAATTTGTTTTCCCATTCCCTTCGTTTTTAAATCCAAGTCAGCCATGCAGGTAAACTTTTCTTTGACTTAGATTTAATTTGAATGCAAACTCCCCCTCAGAGAACGCCTCTCCGTATTGAAGAAACACGACAAAAATGACAGCAAATATATAGCATACTTTTTAATATCAGTTATTATATAAGAATATATTTTTTTTAAGTGGAAATCCATTACTTATTTTGTCCGTGTTGGGTCGATTACACTACAAGTCATTGGAATTCCATTTCCATTCCATTTAGATTTTTTTTTTGTGAATGTTCATCCATATCGACCACGATGAGCAACGCTTGTTGATCTAATTTACCGTGGCCGCATTTCACTTCTTGCGCCATGGCGCACCCCTGCCACCAACAATGGAAACAGCCTATCAAGGACCCGATACACAGACGCAAGTATGGCGAAAAACTGTTTTGTAACAAGTACCATCTTAACAAAGGATCAAATATGGGATTTTTTTTGTGCAAAATAATCTCACGGATTACCACTTTAAATACCGAATCCTTCACCACGATTGTGCTGCTGAAGCGTCAGCCAGACAGCTCTCCCCTCCGCCCGACTGAGCCATGTGTCGCGACATGCATATCCGACCATGCCTCGGACGCTCGGCACCGGGAGAGAAGGTTTACCGGACCCAGCACGCAGGGGCCTCCGAGGGGAAAGTAGCTGGTGCATATTTTGATGTATATTTTGATGTATATTTTGATGTATATTTGATGTATATTTGATGTATATTTTGAATAGTTGATAGAAACCAAACGAGGGTGACACCTGATTCGCTTTTTACCCCCCCCCCCACAGCTTTTCAACCTCCGGGAAAGGTCCGGGAGGATATAAGTCACATTTCAAATATTCCGACCCATATTCAAATCCATATTTTAGCAGGCCTGGCTCTGCGGCTGGACGGGCTGTCAGACCCCCCTCCCCTCCAACCCCACCCCCTCCCCTCGGTGGCACAGGGGCATGTAATCATCATGAAAGCCTCGCTGGGTGTCTGACTGACTGTGCTCTCATAAAGCAGCAGAATGGATCGTGTGGCCCAGGAAGGGAAAATGAAAGAAAAGGAGAATGAAATTACAGACCTGGCTGACTGCACAAATCATGCATATCATGTTTTATGGCTTGCCAGAAGAATTCAACACCTGTGGATCAGCGCGGCTGTAATTGTACGTGAAACGCACCGGGGATGGAGTTGGGGAGGGTGGGGTGTGTGTGTGTGTGTGTGTCTGTGTGTGTGTGTGTGCTGCATCTGTGAATGAGCTCACTGTGGATGTGTGTGTGTGTGTGTGTGTGTGTGTGTGTGTGTGTGTGTATGCTTTACGTGTGAGTGTTTTTCTTGGCATCGGCCGGGGTGTGTGTGAAACAGAGGGGGAAGATGATAAAACAGAAAGTTACGGGAACGCCGCCACTGTTGTTCCCTTCCCTTCCCCTGCACATCCTGGGCGCGCCAGGCCGCAGCCCACACCGCCACAGCCGCCATTTAACCGTTGTAATTGCCCTGTTTATTTACCTTACCCCGCGTGCGCTGGTGAATCCAATTCATCAGAACTCGGCGGAAGATGTTGGACGGGCTGCGTCTTTGCCGTTCACTTTAATTAAATGCGGGGCGCGGTGGGCAATCAGTGGAACGTAAATCAGGCATGCCACAGCCACCTACCAGGTTTCAACACACCCCTCACACACTTAACCTGTCAATAGACAAGGAGTACATCTCTTTTCACCCATTTATTTTCCCCCGTATTATATTTTCCTAGCTTATTTGTTTCTTAATTAATTTTTATTTATTCATTTCAATGTTTATTTATAAAGGTATATATTCAGGTTTTCATCTACTTAGCAATATTTATATATATATATATATGTTAATATATTTATTTATCTATATTTATTTATTGATTTACTTTTATTTATTTATTTGCAAAAAAAAAAGTTTATACATTAATTAATTAATTTATCATCTGTGCATTTTTTCTAATGGCTAAAGCTAACTGTTAACAGTTGGACTTCTAGCCCTTATTTACCTCTTTGAATATTTACTACACATTCGACCTCCTAAGATTTTCCTTCAATTTTTACTTTTTTTTACTTATTTCATTCTAATTTAATCCTTGTCCTAACACTTTGAATATCATATTAGTAACTCCTTACTGGTATAACTCAAATAACTTACTAATACCATCATAACAATTTATCGCTACTCATCCATAGTCATCGGTGCCTCTGTTATTGTGTACATATTTATGCATCTGTCCAGAAATATCCGTCTATATTTATAGCTTCAGCTGTTTAATTAAATTCATCGTGTGCATTGAACCACGTTGTGTATATTGTGTATATTTTCGTGCCTATTATTAGTGCATGTTCCGTTCTTTTATTCCGTGTTCGTCGCCATAATACACAATCAAAGTCGTTTTCACATTTTTAGTTTCCCAAACAGTCACAGAACGTTGCAGAGACAAATTTATAAATTGGGGATTAACTCCAGACTAGACAACTCAGTGGATCGAACACCCCCGCCTCCCTCCCCGCCCTCCCCACAGGGACTGATTGCGCATGAGTGCGGACGAGGCCGAGGATGTTATTACTAAGTTATTACACAGTTATTACACTTATTTCGTGGCACCCAGCGATATGATTTGATGTCATGTGATTAACTCCAAACTAGACCAACACCACAGTTGATGCAATGTCTCTCTCTCTCTCTCTCTCCCTCCCTCTCTCTCTCTCTCTCTCCCGCTCTCTCCTACTTTCCGATGCCAATGCTTTGGGAGTCAAATTGATTACACCACTCCATCTGCATCACCCTCTCCTCCACCACCCCCACCACTCCCTCCTCCACCACCACCACCGGCCTCCCTCCCCGCCGCCCGCCGCCTCCGTCCCTGCCTATAGCACAGAGTTAGTGTACAATTACATATAGTTTAATATATCTGCCGGAGCACCTTTAAAACAAGCATCACACGTCCGGGAGGCGATTTGTCTTGCAGCCCCCCCATTACTCCGTTGTACATCTTGATAGCCGCGGATCGCTCCTAGCTATGTTTAAGCATTAAATAGTGTATTATTATTTCACATAAATCACGGCCGGGGATGTGTGGGGGGTGGGCGGGTGGAGGGGTATTCATAAATTTTGCATTTCTCGCAGACAGTGTTTTAAAGCCCTTCTGCCCAACCCGCCCGCCTGTTTTCGCCGGCGACTCCGAAAATCTTTTGCGGTAGTACATTAAGGACGGGGCGGTGGCGCGTTTTTCGAAAAACAACGGCCGACGCCGTCCAGGTTAGGGGTTTCGGGGGGCGGGGCTTCCACAATAAGTACCCCCCCGGCCCCGCCCCTCCGGTTGTATTGTTATGGTCAAGAATGATGAGGGGGGACAACACAGACACACAAAAAAACAAAAAACAACACAGAAACAGAAAAAGCAAAAGGAGTAGCGACGTTTCCCTCGGGCTTCGGCCACAGAAGCCTCCTTTCGGGGCTCTCACGGCGGACGTCGGAAGTGGCGTGGGACCCCCAGGACCCCGAGTCGTTTTCGCCTGCCCCGAGGACACGCCGCTCTTTTCCTCTCTCCTGGGGTTCCTCGTCGCCCTCGGGGACGGGCCGCCGGGCCGCACGTCAGGACTTGAGGACCCGTGACGCTGAGCCATGATACGGTCGACCATTTAAGGACTTGCCGCTTAGTATTTTTCGCCCCGTACTTTTCGGCTACTTTTCTTATATCTACGGGACACCCCTGCTTGTTGTTGATTATTAACAGTCTAAAAAAAGAAAAAGGAGAAACAAATGCAAAAACAATTCAATTGAAGGCTTAGTGGCAGCACGGCACCTAGTATGACTGTAGCTATAAATATGAACATAAATATACAAATAAATAAATAAATAGATAAATATATATACACACACACACACACTCACACACACACACACACACACACACACACACACACACTCGCAAAAGTTCAGGCCTTGATAGCTATGGATAAGTAGATCTAAATTATTATGATGTTATTACAAAGTTATTACACTGCTATTACAATGGTTTTTGATGCAAATGTTAATTTTTGATACGATGTAATGTGAATATGATGTAATTATGCTCATATATTGTAAGTACTACTAAAACTGTGATCAAATTGTTGATGCGAGCAGTCACGAATGGAATGATAACAATATGGAAGCTACTCTGAAATCCATTTTTTATACTCCCACAGTTATGCAATGCTCATATTCTCGAACATGCACCACCACCGCTCAAAGTGTTACAGTAATGTAGTGATGACAAAACATCGCAAAACCCTGAGAACGCCTCAAATGATGCATCCCGTAAACCAGTTCAGCCAAAGACACAATGAAATAATCAGTCGATCCTTAAATCTCTCTTTTATAGGCTTGCATTGCAACGGTATCTTACACAAGTGAGACAATTAAACCATTCTTTTTTTTTTTTTTTTTACATTTAAAGCACACTCCGTATCATTTTCTGCACATAATTGTATGACCCGGCGGCCCCCGGGGGGAGGGGGGGCGGGGGGCCATCGCCGCCGCAGCAAAGTCGGTAAAAGATCTTGTAAAAGTCATCGCAAATTGGAAATTGACGTGATGCCAGAACAGTAAGTTGGGGACTGGGGGAGCGAGGGGGGAAAAAAAGGGCCTTTGAACTAGTTTCTGCTTGCGGAGAACATCGCTTCCGGGTTGGTATTCTTTGTGAAGTGTTTTATGGCAATGAGAATTTGGAAATAAAGCCAGCGCTGCCAGATGAATCACGCACACACACACACACACACACACACACACACACACACACACACACACACACACACACACACACACACACACACACACACACACACACACACACACACACACACACACACACACACACCCACAGGTGTTCCGTCAACCCACTGTTATTCTCAACAATTCCATTTTATTCTCGCTATTGTTCTCAACTGCCGAGTTCAACTTTGATGAAAGGAAAATAATTCTATTACATTCTATAATTCATCTAACGCCGAGCGGCATCACAACAAGCATGAAAACACAGTTAAATAGCTCTGTTTCCATAGATCGTGGGTCGAATTAATGATGTCATTACTGAGTTATTACTGAGTTATAACTGAGTTATCACAGTTATTTATTTTGCACCTACTAATATGACGTGATGTTACACGACCAACCCAAAAACATACATTTTCAAGTCGGCCTTTGAGCCTTTCGCTTTCCAGTAAGTCACGGGTCGAATCGTAGGAAAAACCAAAGGTGATTTTAATTTACTTTTATTTAATCCGACTTCAATTAAAAAAAAAAAAAAGGTAAAAGGGACTTCAAAGGGTGTGTACACAATCCCTTTTTTGTCTCTCTCCGTCTTTTTTCACCTCCATTCCAGAGTTGAAACATGTCTTCCCTCATTGACGTCTGTGTGTGTGTGTGTGTGTGTGTGTGTGTGTGTGTGCGTGTGTGTGTGTGTGTGTGGGAGAGAGAGTTTTTTTTTCTCTCTTAACTTTCTCACATTCTGAAAAACTTTGCTCCTGTCATTTTACCCCCTCCCTCCCTCCCTCCCTCCCTCACCCCTTCCCCTCCTCTTTCTCTCGCTCTCTCGCTCTCCTCCGTGTATTCCTGGGAGAAATACCTGGGAGGGTAAAGGCGGGGGTTAAACTGGATAAACACAATCCAGACACACACTTTCTCGCCGCTCCCGCCCATCTGTCTATCAAGCTCCGAAAAAAAAACAGAATCCCAGAAGAGCGGCTCCACTTCCCACACGCTTCTTTCAATGTCAACGATATCAATTTAAATTGTAACGTCGGAAAAGAACCGATCAGATTCAAACCGCTTCATTTCTTGCATCTGGCTCAGTTTTATCGAATTCGGGAAAACGTGTTGCATTTATTGTGTTGCAATACCTAAACTGTGAATTTTCCGAACGAGAGACACAGTCAGATGCTTGATTTTCTTTTTAATACATTTATATGTATTTATATATTGATTTATTGATAGATTTTTTTAGATCAATTGATTTATTGATTTATTGATGTATTTATTTTGTTACTAACTAAAGTAGCAATAGCCAACTTTTTTCTTAATACTTATCATTATGAAGTTAATGTTGATTGCACAGTATAATGGCTGTAGAACGATGACACCATCAGCGTTGAGCTTGGTTATCTATAGCCTCCATATCACTATGCATTGGAACTGCCACTGGGTACCAACTCGCAAGATAATGATGGATTTACGGCAGTGCGTCACAGGAAGTGTCAACCGATGCACAACCATGAGCGGAGATGGCGGACGGTGGAGCGATCTCCTCCAGGCAGATCATAAACCCGTGAATATAAAAAACACTCGTTGAAATCGGTTGAGAAATGTAAACGTCATTGTGCTTTTTATCCCGAAAGCCCGCAGCTCCCCCTGTTTACTTGTATTTGTTTACAGGCCGGTCTCGCCCGATCCAATATGGCGGAGACGTTGACGTATCACAGCAACGAGCAGAAGGAGTCAATGTGCCTTCTGTGTATATATGTCTATGATAACGCAGCCAAAATAAATAATAATCAACTAAAATTGTGGCAATTTCAATTTTCCTCTTCAGTGAACATGCTCATTTATTCTTCTTGTATTTGCAAAGTTGTGCTGATCATTTACACGGAGCTCTCTAAGCGATCGTAAAGCGATCCGGTCATCTTTGCGACCGCAGCTCAAAAGTTGTCCATTGCTTCTTTACTTAATTTACTGAGTAAATGACTGACTGACTGGAGCTACATGCAGTCACGTGATTTACTGAATAATCGATTAATCTATTAACTGTTTGACAGCAGATTATGTAAACACACACACACATACACACACACACACACTGACACACACACACACACACACACACACACACACACACACACACATGCGTACACACACCCACACACACACTTCTATTTCCATCATGCAAAGGATTCTCGGCTTAAAAATGGATTTGTGTAGCACATTTGATTGATCCTGGCCTTGCTAAATGACTTGTTTTATAAAATTCAAGCGAAAGGACATTCATTATTATTATTATTATTATTATTATTATTATTATTATTATTAACATTATTATTATTATTATTATTATTATTATTATTATTATTAACATTTTTATTATTATTATTATTATTATTATTATTATTATTATTATTATTATTATACACATACGCATAGAGTATATGCACTTTGTTACGTAATACCGAACGATGAATGGTCATATATATAGTATAGTATATATAGTGATCCATCCACCAGAAAACAAACCCTACTATCATATATGTATACAGTACATACACTAATCAGCCACAACATTAAAACCACTGACAGGTGAAGTGAATAACATTGATCATCTCGTTCCAATGGCACCTGTCAAGGGGTGGGAAATATTAGGCAGCAAGTGAACAGTCAGTTGGTGAAGTTGATGTTTTGGAAGCAGGACCAATGGGCAAGCGAAAGGATCTGAGGGACTTTGATAAGGGCCCAATTGTGATGGCTAGACGACTGGGTCAGGGCATCTCCAAACCAACAGTGTTGTCTTGTGTGGTTGTACCGGTATGCAGTGGTTAGTACCTACCAAAAGTGGCCAAGGAAAAACAACAGGTGAAGCCGCAACAGGGTCATGGGCGCCCAACGGCTGATTTATGAACATGGAGAGTGAAGTCTAGCCCGTCTGGTCTGATCCCACAGAAGAGCTAGTGTAGCAAAATTGCTGAAAAAGTTAATGCTGCTGTGATAGAAAGGTGTCAGAACACACAGTGCATCACAGCTTGCTGCGTATGGGGCTGTGTAGCTGCAGACCGGTCAGAGTGTCCATGATGACCCCTGTCCACTGCCGAACACACCTACAATGGGCACGTGAGCATCAGAACTGGACCATGGAGCAATGGAGGAAGGTGGCCTGGTCTGACGAATCACGTTTTCTTCTACATCATGTGTAAAACTGGGGTTAAGGTCCGATCTGATCGAGCATCTATGGGATGTGCTGGAACAACAAGCCAGATCCCTGGGCTTAAAGAATCTGCTGCTAACGTCTTGGTGCCAGATGCCACAGGACACCTTCAGAGGTCTTGTGGAGTCCATGATGGGTCAGAGATGTTTTGGTGGCACAAGGGGGAGCTACAAAATATTAGTGGTTATTAGTGGTGGTTTTAATGTTGTAGCTGATCGGTATATATACTGTACATATACTGTACATGCGTACATATACATATGAAAATACATATATGCTGTATATATACATACATTACATATATATATATATAATCACATGTAACTACAACATCCCCAATTGAAACAATTATAAACACACAGACACACACACACACACACACACACACACGCACGCACACACGAACACAACCACACACACACACACACACACACACACACACACACACACACACACACACACACACACACACACACACACCTAAACACAAGCAGGACATGAAGCCGCTGCCGACTCGACGTTATCTGCAGCTTCCTGTTTGCCCTTTGGTCAAAGCCTTCTCCCGTCATGCATGATCTCATTTAACTTTGATTTCCTTCGTGCTCCGCCACGGCATCCTCCATGGTTCCAATTTCCAAGCCCCCTTCCCCGACAAGGTTTCAGCCCCAACGACAGACAACACACACACACGCGCGCGCTCTAGAGCGGAATTGGTAAGTGATGATTTTAAATGCTGTTAAAGAATAAAACAAACAAAAAAAGGACGAGGGATTGTGGCAGGTGAGGAGGTTTGTCGGACGTGCGCTGTTCCTATGTAGCCGCTTAAATTTGTCATTCAACTTCAAGAAACATTTATTTATATGAATTGAGTGTTATATAGGTATTTTGACACAAATGTTTTCTTCCTTTTTTATCAGTGGATGTTCTTTATTGACACAGCTGTTTCGCCTCAACTTTCTCCTGTGTTTTTCCATGTACGTATGTAATCTGTTGTGTTGTGTGAATTTAATTCCTATCAAACAAATAAAATTGTATATTAAAGTATGTTTTTTAATGCTTTGCATTTCATTAGCATCTGTAATAATTTCTTCAATTATGCAGATTTTTTTTCATCAAATTTTATTCCCTAAAATTATGTACAGCAAATGTTTTGTGTCTTGAAGTCAATAAATACTCAATTTTTTTGTGAAAATAACTTTGTTTAAAAATGTCTTCCTATTTCACTATCCACATTTTTGAATCAGGAATCTGTAAATGGGTTGTATTTTATCTTTGTATTTTCTTGCATATCCCACTTTAGATGATTTGTCATATTTTGTTAATTTCCTGAAATAAAATTAAAAAACAATCTTAAAACCTCTTTGGTAAATTGGTAATTTCGCTTCAGGCGATGCTACACGTGCTTCTGTTTCCTCTCCGGCGTGGAGGAGCCTTCGGCCCGTCATTGTGGCCGTTCGTCTACTCATCGAGAACAAACAAACAAAAGGATTTTACGAAAATTTCGTTTTTCGGGCGCGTTTGATACGAGTAGGAGCGAGCCTGGAATTTTTCATTTTATTTCTTCCCTTTCTCCCTTTTCCAACTCCGTCAAAAACCCCAGCGCCCCATTTCCATTTCCATATCAATCGGATTAGTTCCGAGAGCAGGGGAAGTAGGAGTAATGTAAGTAAGCGTACAAATTTAAATATAGGACATCAAAAACATTGTTAGGCATCCATTTATTTTTGAAGCATCCCTGGATCTCTACTCTGTGATGATGAGATGAAACCTGTGCTTTTTTTTATTGGTACTTTATCTTGAATAATGTTTGCCGTGCCTTAATGTTTCGTGCGCGGCTGGAATTTACCCAACATAGGATGGGATGTTTGTCGCTTCAAACCACCCGTTTCACAACACGACACTCGAGGCTTCTACCGCACTCACATGGCATTACAATGCACATTTTTCCAAGTGATATATGAATATAAAAAGTGAATATTTAAATAAATATTTAGTGCAACAAATTAGAAATATAAATATTTACATCGTTTTTTTTTTTTTATTATGGCCAATAATAACAATGCAGGCCGTTCTGTAACCAAGTTTCATGTCAGAAATGTGTAGAATTCGACGTCAT
The DNA here is from genome assembly GCF_960531495.2 of Zeus faber. Lineage (NCBI taxonomy): Eukaryota > Metazoa > Chordata > Actinopteri > Zeiformes > Zeidae > Zeus > Zeus faber. Next base: position 10,376,427 of record NC_137206.1, on the reverse strand, counting down.
CAAGAAAAGCAATAGCAAAAGCAGGAAACTTTAATTTCTCACTACAATAAGATAAGATAACAGATAAAATAAGATAACACTTTATAAAATACCCTGGGGTGCGGGGGGTTCAGGTGTTAGAGCAATGGAAGTCGACAGAAGAGTGCGAGTAAAAAAGGGGGAAAGGAAAAAAAATGGAATAGAAATGGTATAAAAAATATAAATGAAATAAAAAAGAAAAAATGAAATAAACATTATGAAAAATAAAAAAAACGATGACATGACATTTTATTAAAAGAGTGAAAGAAAAATGAAATAAAATAATTAAACAAAACAAAAACGATTTTTCATTTAAAAAAACCCAAAAGAATTCCCTTTTTTTAACACATAGTAAATCATCCTTCTTCGCTTGGCTTGTTGGTCTGTGTGGGTGCCTAAAGTGTATAATACACAATGTAGTGCAGGGGGGTGACTCATTAAAAGATAGTTCAACAGTCTGGAATGAACGATGAGACTGAGAGATGAGAGATGGATGGATGGATGGATGGATGGATGGATGGATGGATGGATGGGTGGAGGGATGGGTGGATGGATGGATGGATGGATGGACGGACCCTTTACAACTTATCCCCCGTCTCTCCATAAATTGGAAAAACTAGCCACGCTTTGTTTTGTCCGTGGGATTTGTCCCTTTTATAAAGTGGGCTTCCCAAAAACAGGAAAACCAATAGCGGGAATAAGACCCCCAAATGTAATTAATTTTAGGGTTTGGTGGGGGGCGAAGGGGGAGGGGTGGGGTGGACTATTATTGCAGGAGGAAGAATTCTAATCAGTTGCAGATTCCTTCCTGTTTGGGTTAGCGTGACCGTGGGCAATTACCAGCGAACCCTCCGCGTTACAGTTCCACTTCCTGCGCTACCCCGAAGAGGGGACTGTGGAGGAGCATGAGTGGAGCGAGGACATCCACCGGGACGGGGTCTGGGGGTCTAGAGGGGTCTAAGGGTCTGGGGGTCTTGGGGGAGTCGGGGGGTGAGGAGGTCAGAGAAAGAAAGACAGAAGGAAAGACCGAGACAATAAAACAGGTTGGGATGGCTAGGAATGCCGGTAGACAAGGTATAGAGAGAGGGAAGGGGGGGTGAAAAAGAGGGATGAGGTGTCTGAACACGGAGCAGCCTGCGTCCTTCATCCGTCCAATATAGAGCGCGGTTTACCGAGGAAATGAAAGGATTTCAGAGCGGGCCTCTCCCTCTCTCTCTCTCTCTCTGTCTCTCTCTCTTTCTCTCTCTCTCTCTCCCCGTCCAGCCTCTCTCAGGTAGAGGCCGGAGTCTGAAAATGCACCGCGGCGACGTGAGTAAAAAGAATAGTACCGATGACCCTTTTCCCCACTTTGCAGGAGTAACTGGATATGCCGCAACACTTCCCGGAGAAGTCTCCACACGTGTTCGCCCAGATAACACTTTTTTGGCCGGTTCTGGTGATCTCCATATTGCATCAACGGACCCAGTGTACTTCCAATAACGGTTCAAAGACATGATGTTCTCCAGAGTCGATGACATCAAATCGTGACCCGCCAAGACGGGGGTCCCTTCGGCTGGATCTTCAACTCTTCTACACCCCCCCATATGGTTGTTCCTCTGGAGACATTCTGTTCCCAGAGCCTCAGCCTGTAATCGCTTTTCGTATTTTTGGCATATCATTCTCTCCTTTCCACCCAAGAGGTCTTGTGTAATTCACTTCTGATATGATTGTTTAGATGTGGAATTAGTGAGATAGAGAGAGAGAGAGAGAGAGAGAGAGAGAGGGAGAGAGAGAGAGAGAGAGCGAGAGAGAGCACTGGGATCTGGAGGATCGGGATTGGGACATTCAATTAATTCATTCCGGTTGGATTTCGTAAGTGATATTTGTGTGGTAATGACGGAGAAGTATCTTAATAATTTCAAATCTTCTTCCTGTTCAATGAAGCGCATTAACAATATGAACATATTAGATGAGATTACATTAATTTGCTATCACACCGAACAGTGATGTAATCTTAATTTGGTACAATTTCTATGAAAACAGCTGATATAAATTATGTAAATGAAAGAAATATTAGAATTATATATAATAATGATAATAATAATCATAATAATATATATAATATAATAATAATAATAAGTAATAGTTATAAATAATCTATAATGAAGTAATTACATTAACTACACAACAGAAATTTTTCTGAGGTGATCAGATCCAGAATCTCAGAATCAATTAGGATACTTAAAATTAACAATTTCCATTAAAATGCTTAAGAGAACAATTAAACTCTGAGAAATCAGAAAAGCATGTAAATCCATATTTATATATATATATATATGAGGCACTTTAGAGCATGTTACAAAATGCTTTACATAATGTAATAAAAACCTATAACACAAATAAAACTAAGTTACAACTGTGTGTAATGTTTACACACAGAATATGACAACATAACAAGACTAAAAAGATAATAACACAACATAGTCAAAACAAAGAAATACCACAGCCATAACACACTCGTAACATAGTCAAGAAATAGCCATAACACAGTCATAACACAGTCATAACAAAGCAATAACAGTCATAACACACCCATAAAACAATTATAACAGTCATGACACAATCATAACCGCCATAATGCAGTAATAACATGGTCATAAGACAGTCATAACAAAGTAATAACACAGTCAAAACACAGTCATAACACAGTCATAACGCAGTAATAACAAAGTCCTCACACAGTAATAACACAAACACATTTAACATTGGGATTGAGGGCGATTGAACATAACTCGGAAGTGTATCTCACACAGACATGAATGCCTATGGATGTATGCATGCACAAACAAACACACACACACACACACACACACACACACACAGGATGACATGATAAAACCATTCGGAGTGAACCGGAGGGTCCAAGTCGCTAAACTAATCCCGGCACCGCGGCGGCCCAGCGTCCCCAACCCGGCGGATGATCATCATCTCTGGCAAACCGCGAAGGTGTTCCGGGGGAAGGATTGATTCCGTTAGTCGGTGCATTGATCACCGCCATCGCCCCGCGGGGGAAGGGCGCGAGATGGCTTTACAAGCAATAAGACGGGAGACAATTATATTATTTTAGTGAAATAAGACGGAGTACAAGCGGCACCGGCGCCAATAGACCGCGGTGTTGAGGGTGTGTGTGTGTGTTTGTGCTCCATCCTCAAGTGGCACGGTAATCCACTAAACCCCCCCCCCGCGCCGAACCCCCGCCCGCCTCTTCCTCCGTGCAATCAGGATGCGAGGGCTCACCCGGTGATTGCGTTCATTTGTAAAAAGCGTCCAAGCTAAGATGGAACCAACCCCACCGACCCCCTCCCCCCGGGCTGATAAACTATAAAGATGCTGATCAGATCGCGGGGCCGAGGAGGAGTCCGTAGCACCGGAGGGCACGAGGTGTCAGGGCTGGAGACCGAAAAAAAGAGCAATGGAGCTCTGCGGCGCTACCACCCACGACCCCCGCCACCCCCACCCCCCCCACCCCGCCTCCCGATTGGAGGCGGGAAGAGGAGAAGAGGAAAGAGGGAAACACATAAAGGAGAAGACTAATCTTTCGGAGTGCAAAGCCATCTTCCGCGTAGCCGGTCGATTGATTTCCGACGTTTTATGCGAAGAACCCTCCTTCTACCGCGTGGTACAGCAGGAGTTATTACGCGGCTCTGCGGCATACTCAATTCTGATTGGTGGATGGCGGCAATCAGTGGTCGGTTATTTCTGAATAATGACCGCTGGCAACCGCAGCTCGCTGACCGGCGTCACGTCCCGCGTGTCATGCCACCTGATACGTCGTATTGTCCAACTTCACATTGCTAACAGTCAATACGTCAACAGACATATGCATGCAAAATGACTCCCAGCAAGGGAGATCAGGTCTGAAGGGGGTTATTTTGCGATAATGACTGGCTGGCTACACGTTGTTCCGCTCACTACATGGAACCTTCCTAAATAAAAGAATACATTAAGATGGAATATTGGTTTGGATTTCTGTTGCTGCAACATGGGGTTGACCAGACTTGCTTTAACAATGTGATATCCGGGGTGTTGAAAAAACACCTGTAGGGGACAATGTCCTATTGGGACGCCATGGACTTCTCAACGCATTTCAGGGGGTTTGGCACCGGCAACAAACACGTATCAAAAGCGCGAATTGAGAGGGCGACGTATCGCCGTGCGACATCTTTCGACACAACACCCTCTCGCCCGAGTCCCCGCTCACAGCTATTGCGCACTCTCACGCTAGACGGGCGGCACATCGCTTACTTTAAACGACGCCACGTCACCCTCCGTCCCCGGGGTTCAAAGATTGAGGACAGACAGATGGAGAAAACAGAAAGGGATGAGAAGATCTGAGATCATGAGATCTGTTTTGTTGTGTTTTTTTTTTTTTTTTTTTTCACCCCCCCCTCTCCGCTCTTTCTTCTCCCGCCCCCACCCCCGCCTTCTCTTCTTCCCCACATCCCGGCGGTGCATGTCAAAGAGCAGTCAGCGGGAGGGGCCGGTTCCAGGAGGCGAGGTGAATGGGACGATTGAAGACCCCCCGTTTGATTGACGGCTCTTCCTCTCCCGGCTCTGGCCCCGGGGCGACTGACAATGTGGTTCATCTCACGTTTTTTTTTGCGACCGAACTAATCCACTAAATTCCTACCAGACGCCGCTCTCGTCGCGCAACTCAGCCGAGACCTCGCCGCTCCTTTCCCAGGTGGAGCCTCCTCTACACCCCCCCCACCCCCCACCCCCCCCCCCCCCCAAAAAAAAATAAACATGTTTTTTTTTGGGGGGGGGGGGGTTTGTTTTTTTTTTTTTCCTCATTTCCATCTGTGGCGATGAAAAACAAATCAAGGGGGGCGGGCGAGCGATGTTGTGTGTGTGGGGGAGGGGGGCATTATAATTAAGTGTAAGTACATAATTAACCAAGTTTAGGGAAAGTGCTAGTTTTCAATGAATTAAAACATAGACTAATTACATGTGGGAATTATCCTGCTGTTGTGGTAGTGATTAATATTGTCATAGGTTAGCGTCTCTCCCCATCCCGCCGGTTTTGAAATTGGATCTCGGCGGCGGAACAATTGATCTCCTGCCAAAGCCGATAATTAATTGACGCAGCGATCACTGTCACACAACTATCTGGCACCGGAGCCCGGCGTGCCCACGAGGTGCGGCGCGCGTCCTCCCGACCTTGCACCTGTATTTTGATGTGCGCCGTTTCCCGGCAGCGCCCATTCAACCGCATTACAGCTGGCTTTTCAAAGCGGAGTGAAGACGGCGTTTGAAAAAAAAAAAGAGAAGGGAAACAGTTAACCCCTCGTCGTCCCGGCGGCCGATAACAGTCTGGGTTTTTTTTTTTTTCTGAAATCGGCGCGTTTCGTGACCCGCAACGCCGTAAAGGGAGGAGGGTGAGAGATATCATGCGCTTTGATTAATCATCCTTTTGAAATGATTACTCAGTGAGGGGGTGAGGGCCTGATCAATGTCTTCAGCACAACACGCATGAGCACCTGAGAGGCCGCGTGTCACAGAAACATTCAGAGAGAATGAAGTGAAGATCACGTATGAGTTATGCTGTAAAACGAAATAATATACTGTATGTATGCATTCTCTATATACTGTACTTTCATACATACACTATATACATATTTACACACATCCTCTATATTCATACAAACAGACATACATACATACATGCATTCACACATACTGTAAATACATGAATACATACATACATACATGCATGAATACTGTATAAATATACATTAAAAATTATAAATATATTTTGCATATATATATTATATATATATATGCAAAATATATCAGCAATATATATATATATAACATTTTATAACGTCTCAAATATTTTAAGCTAATCAGCGTTTAAAGAGATAAAAACAGATCTCTTCCTTTCTTTTTTACTTTTAGGAGCTTTAAAGTTATTTCAACAGTGAGAGGAGAATAGCCAAGGTGTAACTATTTGCATATGTAACATTCTAACCCACAAACTCCCAGCTAATTAAAAAAGGACAAAATGACATTCCCACGTGAGCGCCTATGGGAAATAAAGACGGCGCTGTGCAAAATCATCCTGGTTGTTAGTGACTGAAACGACGGCCGCCGTCCCGTGCTCCTGGCTCCACTTTTACCATTGAACCGACGCTGCTCAGCACTCAAAGGCAGCGGCGCAGCGTGCACGGATCAGGATTCCAGCGCACACGCCTGATGAAACCGGTTGGAACAACGGTAGAGTGCGGTAACGGGCCGCCAAGGTGAACCGCCGACGACCCGCGTGCGTGCGTGGGTACCAAAGGGTACGTCTTTGCTGGCGGATGCAGTTAGGGGCTTGGGCCACCTCGGCTTTCCCTCTTCAAAATGTGCCGCCACCTATCGTGGAATCGCCCTTTTTTGCGTGACGCATCTTAGAAATATCCATGGAATTCTGCGATGGAAAACGCTTTTTTTTTTTAACAAAAATGCATGCCCCCCCCCCATGAGTGTCTCGGCTCCTGAGCCGAATATACTCATTAGTGGGACAAAAATATTTTGCTCACATACGCAAATGATCCCGTGTAATTGCCGGGGACTTTGTGCGCAATTCAAATTCAAATCGTTCCTTCTTGACACCGACGCCACATCTGTCACACGCGGTGCCTCGTTTTTTTGTTGAATAATTAAAAAAAGAAATAGAGAAACATACTAATGAGAGAACCTTACTTGGGGGGCTTTGCCGCTCGGCTGACTATCATATTAATGTATTCCTGTGTGAATTAAATGCATCATCAAACACCTAAGTTACGCCGCGTGGGAAGACAGGGGCTGGACACCGCATGTCTGGCGCTGCCCTCTGCCGAAATGAAGGGCACTCTTCATTATACGTGCACCTCTTGTGATTACTCGCTAATAGCCGCGGACCCGCTTCTCCGAAACGACACTACTACACTTTTTGGGGGGCTGTGGGGTGGGGGGAGGGGGGGTGCTTTTAATGAGAATGACATTGATTCGGTCGGCGGGAAAGTCGCTGAGACGTGTCGAGTGAATTGAAAGTGATGAATTAGAATTGGCAAAACGTGTGGTATCGGTAACCCGCGATGAATGCTTTTATTTTTAAAAAACGTCAACGTTATGCGACCGTCCAACCTATCTGGCTCGCAAAAGGGGCGTTTGGAGTGGGGGGTGCACTTTTCATCGGCCTAAAAAAAAACCCAAAAAAACTAGAGGCACGAAGACGGCGGTGCGAAGACTCGTGCAAAAAAAATGAAGTTTTCACCCAAACACGACAATGTCCGGACAACAGTGACGACAACTCCCCCCGCGGTGCATCAACCCTTTGAAGACCTCCACGGGCGTTTGAAGCGGCCCTCCAACAAAATCCGGAAGCGCCTCGAACTGACAAGTCCTTCAGATCCGCCGCTCCGCCGGGCGCCTCCTCCCCCCTCTCCCCTCCCCGTCCCGTCTTCC
>NC_137206.1:10331439-10363939 GCF_960531495.2 Zeus faber | reverse complement strand
TATTTTTCATGCAATAATGTCCTTTTAATATGTTGAAACGTTTAAAAGGACAACGCAGCATTAATAGGACATTGGGACCGTCGGGACATATTTAGTGTCCTCATAATCTGAAAGGATATTACATAATATTGTCCCCATTATATTGTCCACGGAATAGTGTCCCCGTAATCTAACTAATGAAGGATTTATGTACAGTATGTAGGTATATATGTATGTATGTACGTGTTTATGCATGTATGTATGTATGTATGTATGTATGTATGTATGTATGTATGTATGTATGTATGTATAAATGTATGTATGTATGTATGTATGTATGTGTGTATGTATGTATGTATGTATACAAGTATGTACATATGTATGTACATACTGTATGTATGTATGTATGTATGTATGTATGTATGTATGCATTCATGTATGTATGTATGTATGTATGTATGTATGTATGTATGTATGTATGTATGTATGTATGTATGTATGTGTGTCCTTTGATTATTTTGACAACTGTCCATTCAAGCTACTTCACACTTGGTGGGTGTGTTGCTGGGGACTCAAGGAGGTGCATTGTTGAATTTGGTTCAATTTGGACACGCGGCACGTGTGGCGGGGGGCGGGGCTTCATGATATAAACAGCGAGCCAGCAGGCTTCCCGTGAAAGCTATCGGCCCGTTCCCGACAGGCATGTTTGGTGCGGACGCGGGACACGTGTAACAGCGACTTTATCCAAAAGCACGACTTGGGTGTGTTTTTTTTCCTGTTAGAAAGAATGTATTTTTCTGCTGCTTTTCACCGCAACTTTCCTGGACACATGAATCATCCCAACTAATCTTGATTTTAATGCTTTTCTAGATGTCCCTATGAATCACTATATCTGTGTGTGTGTGTGTGTGTGTGTGTGTATGTGTGTGTGCGTGTGTGTGTATTTGTGTGCGTGTGTGCGTACGTGTGTGTGTGCATGGTTTAAAACGACACCCGAATACCCACTATAACAGGACATGGATAATGGTTTGGATCGTCATCATGTTGTCATATTGTCCCCACAATATGTTAAAATTAAAAAATATTTGATATGCCTCTCGTGACAAAACTCCATAAAAATCCAGATAATCCAAACGAATGTCGTTTTTAAAGGTTTTTCTGGATGCCCCTGCAAACCACACACACCTGCGTGTGCGTGTGCATTACAAAATAGATGTGATGCAAATGTGTGGTTGTGCCTTGTGTGTGTAAGTGGGTGTTTATGCAGGTGAAGCGGGTGTGCTGAGCATTACGGCCTGCATGTGTATGTGTGTGTGTGTGGTTATTTGTGTGTGTGTGTGTGTGTGTGTGTGTGTGTTGGGGAGTGGGGGGCGATGGGTGGGGGGGCTTGCAGTACTGATGGGATAGGTTCATGGCTCCTCGCCCCTCCCCGTGCTTAAATCATGTGTACAAGCTGTTTCCAATAAACTGTTAAATTTGATAAAGAGACCCGGTATTATATTACAAAGCCCAGAGGGGGTCGGACCTCTGCTCTCATGAATACATTTTGCCTGATAATAACGCTGCCGCTTCAACCATCGCCACGGGAAAAAGAAAAAGGGGAAGGAGGGAAGGGGAAAAAAAAGAAAAAGATGCTGCGGTCCTCCTGAAAATCAACTGAGAGGGGTGAGAGGCGGGGGTGGGGGAGGACACACCTGTATAAATGCACGTTCAATGAGATTATAATATATTTATGCAGTCCGGGGTTACCGTTAAGGGACTCCTACAAGTGAATGGACGTAGCGCGGGGGGACCAGTGAGCGCCACGGGGGGTCGGACCCACTCACCTCGCAGGAGGGAAAGGCGGCCCGTTCCGACGTCGTAATTCAACCCCCAACAGGCTCCACCCGCGGCCCAGTTACAGTTTGCTACTAATTCACGTCACCGAGGGGGGAGTCAGGGCGTTTGGGGTTAGTGGGATGGCCGTTCTTATTAGGCGTAGGCTGGGACTTTTCATTTTACCACCCGGGGAACGCACCGTAGGACCCGACGGCCGGGGTGAAAGTTTCGGCTCTTTTTCCGGGAGCCGGCTCTTGGCGAGCGACTCGGTGAAAAGAGTCGGACTCTTCGTCCGTTCGGGTCGGTTGGTGCGGCGCTCGGGATGCGAGAGGGAGGACATCCTGCGAGCGACCAGCGGGGGTCAGAAGAGTCGGTTTTGACTCTGGGTTGCGGATGGAATTTGCACAGGAATCATTTCAATCCGTTACGATTGTTTATTTAGGCGGAATAATGCCAGCCGTGGGTTTCCCAAAATAATTTGCTTCACTCGAAATGATTTATGTAGGTGGAATGCAGTGTGTAAATCAGCTGCATTAAACATGAATTATGCGAAATACCTTGGCTCGCTCGCCCACTCACTGAAGCGAAACTTAAATAGCTTGTTGGGCCCGTAGCTGGGTTTCTAGAGGCACAGGCACGCTATCAGCTCTTTTGGTTGGTGAATCAAGTCTCTAGTGGAGTGTTTCTCAGATGGGGGTTCTCGTTCCACTAGGGGTGCTCAGAAATTTATAAAAAGTGTGGAAAGCATTGGTTATATATGATGTTAAAAAAAAAAAAAAAAAACATACGATGCGCACACTGAATAAAACATAACTTATGTCCATTTTATTTTTTTTCCCCCGGTGGCAGCAAAGGGGGCAAAAAAGAGACCTTGGAGGCGGTACACTACTAAAAATAGTTTTAGAACCACTGGTCTACTGAACGCCTGTGTACCGAGCTGCAGATGCCGAGTCGCCAACAAAGCGAGCAAAAACTTTTTTGCCGGAGTCCTGACTCCTTTTAAAAGTGAGTTCGCTGAGAATGAATCGTTTGCGTGTCTCGCACCGCAGCGTCACTAACACCCTCATATTTAACCCGTGAGGAAACAGGAGGAAACGGTTGGAAATGGTTGGCAAAATCTTCCCCACCCCAAATTGAAAATAAGGCAGAAAGAGAAGCGATGAAATGTGTGCCGTCTATACCTGTGCAACGTGATGATGGTCCGTTCCTGGCTTTGCTGGTTACCTGAGCCAGTGATGAATGTTGAGTAATTGGGAGGGTTCAGCGGCGGAGAAAGATTGAAGTCCTTGACATGAGTAACGACGTGAAGCCCGCGGGCGGAGAGGAGGAGCTGCGTTCAACCTGTCCAGATAACGGATGGAGCCTCCGCTCGGTCACTCCGTCACGATGCCAACCGATCGCGCCAGTTTGCCGTTGTCATAGAAGAATGCGGTCGCCCGTCCGTGGCCTCTGTGGCTCAAACCTGCCGTCGCATTTCAATCCAGGTGTTTTGTTTTTTTGTCTGTTCGTTTAAACCGCCTCCATGCGCGACGCAGGTCTTTTTTTTTTTTTTTATTCCCCGCCAACATGAACCAAGTTGTTTTTTGCGGAAGAAAGAAGACGGATTTTATCGTCGAAATGTGGAAAAGCATGCTGCGTGGCCCGGCAATCTTAGGAGGAAGTTATGAGCGGGAGGAGTCGAGGAGAGTCCAGCTGCGGCGCTGCAGGGCCCCAGTTTAGAAATGCTCCGTATTTGTTTTCCGAGGAATACATTTATTTTATCTTTTTTTAAATAAAATGTGACGCCCCGTGTTTGAGTCTGGCCGTACTTTTCGGATTTCGGGGATAAGCGGCGGCATCCATGCGGTCTCCGAACGTCGCCGGAGGAGGAAGCTTATTTCGGCGTCGGATTTGGACCCGCTCGCCAGCGGTTCTGATGCGGGGCTTTCCGTCGCGCGCGGCGGAAGTACGAATTCAACGGCGCCGAGTGTGATCGTGACGGAGCCGCGATCCCCATCAGCGCTGTTTTGATGTGATTATTATTATTTTTTTTTTAGGGATTAAAACGTGCATTATACAGTGCTGTAAAGTGCCGGTATCGGCGCTTTACTCAAAATATAGACCGCGCAGTTACCCCTCCCCTCGCCGCACATGTACCACTTAACTGCTGCAGGTCTTATAATCTAGCCCGTCATCATTTCGTTCAACCTCCGCTTGACATCGCTCCACTTAGCCAGTCAAACGCTCACAATCACCCGGCTCGACGTGCCGTATCCCATCCAAGCGCTTTTATTTATTTATTTATTTTTTAATGCAAAAACCACCCTCGTCCAATCGGCGAGACGGGGAGCGGAAAGTGATCCAGAGAAGTGTCGGGAGCCCGACGATTACGGAGAAATGCTGTCCCGCGAAGCCAGCTTCCTGTCGGGGTATTACCCCCAATTAAGTCGTTTCCGTCGACGAGTTATGGATCGCCGCGCTCCGCAGCTCCAGCTCGTCGATAGTGATCTGGGAGATGCGACGTAAACACATCCGCCCGCCGCTCCAAGCGGCCCCGGAGATCTCCCGCCCCTTTCATCCGTTTGTTTTCGAGGCTGGGCTTGTAGCGACACGGGCCCCCGATACGGGCGCCATTTGCCGGGCCGCCGGCGTCAAATTTTTACGCCAAAGGTAACGCAGCGGAGAAGAGAAGGAGCGAGGAGGCGGACGGGCGGGAGGAAAAGAAAAAGCGGGAATGACGGCACAGGGGAGAGATCCGGCGACCGGGTTGACGTCCCCTTTGGGCGGCGGTTGGGGCGAGGGGACGCCTCGTTCTCGCTCTCTCTCTATTTTCGGGCGACGCGGAGCCTCCCTCTTTGTTAATTGGAGTCCTCTCCCGACCCCCCCCCCCCCGCCTCCCCCCTCTCTCTCTCTCGGTGGTGTCCCCCAAGGTGCAGGGAATTACCTCTCCTCCCCCACCCCCTCCCCCCTCCCGTCTTCTCTTTATGTAGGCCATTAAAGGTTGCGTGGCTTTAAAAAGGGAAAGTCAAGAGATGCCTTCCTTTATGAATGTCTGAGGATACGAATAGGGCTCTCTCTCTCTCTCTCTCTCTCTCTCCCTCTCTCTCGCTCTGTCTCTCTTTCCGCCACCACCCCCAGGAGCTCACCTTTTCAAATATAAGAAACGCCTCAATTAGAATCCGCTTTTCAAACACCCAGCTTATTTTTCGACGACAATCGTCCGCCGCTCCTCTTTTACCTCATCGTACGCTCCCCCGTCTTTCATGGCGAAGGGATATACAGGGACGTGGAGGGGGGGACATTGGGGCGGTGTAAAGGGAAATGAAATGAAGAGGTGAGAGGCTGAGAGAGAGGGAGAGAGAGAGAGAGAGAGTGATGGAGAGATGGAGCACAGGCTCTGGAGTGATGTGAGCCAGCAGATGGCAGGGTAGCAACAGTAATACGGGCCGTCGCTCCCTCCCTCTGTCTGCAGCTACTCGGTGGGTCAGCGGGGAGTCCTGAAGCCCCCGCCCCCGTACGTGCACACACACATAAACGCACACACACACACACACACACACACACACACACACACACACACACACACACACACACACACACACGCACATGCACACACACACACACACACACACACACACACACACACACACACACACACACACACACACACACACACACACACACACGCGCACAGACACACGCACACACACACAACAATGCACACACACACACACGCACACAGGCACACACACGCACACGCACACACGCACATACGCACACACACACACACGCACACACACGCACATGCATACACACATAAATGCACACACACACACGCACATGCACACACACACACATACACACACACACACACACACGCGCACAGACACACACACACACACGCACACACACACACAAACACACACATAAATGCACACACACGCACATGCACACACACACACACACACACACACACACACACACACACACAAGCATGCGCACATGCACACGCACGCACACACACACGCACACACACACACACACACACGCGCACACACACACATAAACGCACACACACACACACACAAGCACACACATAAATGCACACACACACACACACATAAATGCACACACACACACACACATAAATGCACACACACACAATCCACCCACATGTGCAGGCCGACAGACACATGAAGACACGACAGACACATGCATAGGTCGGTACACACTACAAGACTGCGAGTCTCAAGGACTCCAAGACTCACTGGTTAATTGATGTTTACAAGTAAAACAAATAAAACTGAAAAATAATAATACAAAAAAAACCAACAATAACACGACACTTTAGGACTGAAGTTGCAGTTTTGTTGTGTTTTGCCCTTTTTTTTGTTCAAATTCCGTCGCCGTTCTCGGGACCACGAGCCAACAATCAAGTGCGAAATGCCGCACGGTGTTTGCTTTTGCACGGAGGGCCAATTTGTTCAATTTTTATTTTTTTTCGCCCCCCGTAGCTTCCTTCCCCTGATAACGAGCCCCCCCCGAAACACGGCCTCCGTACCACGGAGACGGAAAAGGGGGTTCGCGGGTGGCGTGCCGGACGCGAGTAAAAAAAAAAAACAACAAAAAAAAACAAAAAAACCCTAATGGCTACAAGACAGTTTGTCGCCGTCGGAGGCTCAATGGAGGAAATGGGACTAATGCCCAATAATGCCCGCTTTGGCCGCCATTAGCGTCGGAATGGTAAATTGCACGGCGACTTAATGAAGGATGGCTGGCTTTAATAAAAGGCCACTTAAAGACGGCAACAACAGCAAACAAGTAAATCTAAAAAACATGGCTCCGCTTCGCCTGCCCCCGAGACCCCCTGACATTATCAGCATCTCCACTGTATCTGCAGCGGAGATTAACTGTCTGTTATTGTTTAGCTTAGCTTCATCTCGGCTGCGTCCGATTAAGCCCGGACGGAGAGACAGAGAGAGAGAGAGAGAGAGAGAGAGAGAGGGAGAGAGAGGGAAGGGGAAACCAAAGACAGGCTTTTTCCATTCAGTAATATCGACTAATTAATAATTATGTCAGTGCCTCCATCTCTCCCAGCGTTCGGGGTCACGCGCAACACGATCGCAATGGGAGCCGGGGTTTTTTTGTTTTTTTTTCCCCCGTTTCGTTTTTTTGTTTTTTTCCTCTCTCAGCCGGACGGAAGAATTCCGGCCCGAAAACGAACGGGCGAGGGCGCGGGCGCAGCCGCGGCGGGACGGGGGAGGGTGGAGGAGGGTGGCGACTTCACCCCGGCCCACGACGCCGCGAACCCGCCGCGGAGGTGAACGTCGGGCTCCCGCCGGCGGGGGGGGGGGGGGGGGGGGGGCTCAAGGCCGAGGCCGTCTCGCTGTCTCGCTGTCTCGCTGTCTCGCTGTCTCGCCGTCTCGCCGTCTCTCTCTCTCTCTCTCGCTCGCTCTCGGGTCTGCATGCGCGCGGCGTCTCCCTCCGTTTCCTCTCTGCCGGTCCAAACCAATAACGTATGATGTCTTCATCTTCGAGCGTCGCCGTAATGTAATACGGCCGCGGAGACATCCCCTCTTGCCTTTCGGGCTTTTTCGGATCCGGATCGTCCTCGTCGGGCGCGTCTCCCGACAATTCCCGGGATACGCCGCGATGGTTTTGTTTGTCATTATTTTCGGTTGCCTCTCTCCTTTTTCTCCCTCGCTGACTGATGTTTGGAGATGGGTTCACAAATTGGACGATTGAAGCCCCTGGTGGCCGAGCGGCTTCCGACTCGCCCGGCGACGCCACTGCATAAGTCTTTGGGATTCCAAATAGAAAAAAAATAAAAACACGCACGCGATCCCTTGCCCCGCTCGCCACGAGGAGACGGAGAGGCGGCAGCCTCCGAGCGGGCGGTGCCGGCTGGCGGGGCTCCAAGCCGGAGGAGCCTGTGGTTCGTACAAGCGCGTGCGCCGGCGGACGGTCGCTCTCGAAGCTCGCCCGAGAAACTCATTTCCGGCGGCTCCCGGGGCTCTGCTGCTGTTACATTTTGACTCCCCTCCTCAAACGCTCATCGAACCTACGACCGGAGGATTACGGCGTTGTCAAGCTATTGTGCGTTCTAAAATGCGTTTTTTTTTTTTTTTTTTGTTTGTCTTTTTGCAAAATTTCCGCAGTTTCCCGAGCCTCCCGTCGTCGTGAGACCCGAAACCCGCCGAAACTCGACATTGAACGTTCCCAACGAAAAACCACGGAAACGCGACCCGGCGTGTCCAAAAGGTCAGGTGTTACCAAGCGAATGCACCGTTTGGGGCAGGGTCCCTAGACTCCACACAACAAACGTTCATCGTGGACCATGTGTCATGGAGTCCCGCCCTGGCCAAAATAAAGGGTGCGGGGTTGCGCTCACCTCGCCGGGTCACAGTAGGGGGGCAAGTCGGGGCAGACTGAGTCTCGCGCCCGAAAGACAGGGGTGAAAATGTTTGGCTGGCTCAAGCCACTCAAACGAAATGGACGGCGTCCCAGGGAGCCCGATCAAAAATGATTAAAAAGGGTGGAGGACGAGCGTGTGTGTGTGTGTGTGTGTGTGTGTGAGGTGTCGGGACGAGTCGGCCCAGGCCAGGCCCGGCCCCGCGCCGCCGAGGGCCAGGGAGCTTATTTAGCATATCAGCGCATAGCAACCTGCCCGGCTCTGAGCGCTGCCCGGATCCGAGCCCCCCACCAAAACCCCACCTCTCTCTCTCTCTCTCTCTCTCTCTCTCTCTCTCTCTCTCTCTCTCTCTCTCTCTCTCTCTCTCTCGACATGCATGATTTTGATCAACAGTACTGCTACAAGGACATCATCTGCTCCCTTTTAGATGGAAATGTAACCTGCTTGGTATTTCTTGATGTAATATAAGCGGTTATAAAATTTTTTTTCCTGTTGGTTTTCATTTTTTACTTTATTATTATTGTTATTATTATCATATATATATTTTTATGTATTATTTGTATTCATTTATCGTATTACATTTTTATTTTCTTGTGCTTTTTTTCCATCTCTCCATCCCTACCTCCACCCGACTGCCTTCCCTCTCTCCGTCTCTTTCTCTCTCCTTGGAACTCCCGTGCAGGAACGTCCCTCCGCCGCTTGCTCGTTTCACAACATGATAGGAAAGCCGGTGTGTGCGTGCGTGCATGCGTGCGTGCGTGCGTGTGTGTGTGCGAGCGCGTGTGTGTGCGAGCGAGACAAATTTAAACGAAAGTTGTAAATTAAGCTTATGATCGAAAGCCCCCGAATCCGAGGGAGCGACGAAAACAAAACAGACGGAGAGAACGAACGAGAGACGAGGAGGAAAAGAGACGGAACAAAGATTTTTAGTGGGGTAGAGATGTTCACACTTTTCACATAAATTCCCAGCTTGATGAATCTATATGTGTGTGTGTGTGTGTGTGTGTGTGTGTGTGTGTGTGTGTGTGTGTGTGTGTGTGTGTGTGTGTTTGTGTGTGTGTGTGTGTGTGTGTGTGTGTTGCAATCCGACAGAACGTTTGGCGTGTTTAGCAAGACACTATCGATAACGTCGATAATAGTCCAACATCAAGCCATCGAATTACACCGCGCAGTCTTGATCTTGACATAAAGAAACATGACAATATTCATATCTCAATATCCACAAGAAAATCCGGGGGATGAATATTATCGCTTGCATGAGATATTTAGACATATTTAGTTCAGAAACAATTATTGCAATTCGACCTCAGGATCTTTTTTAAAAAAGCGGAAAACGGCATGACTGTACTGGAAAGCAGCCTTGAAGACTTTGAACCAAAATGTTACCAAAATCGGGTGTCATCTCCGGTTAGACGCACCACCAACCACATTCACATAAATTGTGTTTGAACGAGACCCAGGTTCATTTAAAGGACATTTTATTTATTAGCAGCATCCTTGTTCCGTTCAAATTCAGCTTTTTAACGCCCACTTCCACGGCTGAAAACGAAAAGCTTTCCCTCTGTTGACGAACTCTGCACATCCTCGGGCGAAATTTGAGTTCCCCGTTGAAAAACAAAAAAAAGGAAAACCAAACAAACAAACAAACAAACAACCAAAAAAAAAAAAAACATCTTTAACGGCTTCAACATCTTCCACGTTAGGTTGTGGACGTTTATTTTGCAGGAACGTTTAGCTTATGACGCCCTGTCTGAAGCAGAGCACGTTTCTCAGAGTCTCAGCCGAGAGAGCTGGAGATATAAAAAAAAAAAAAAAAAAAAAAAAGAAAGATAATAATAAAAATAAATAAATAATATTAAAAAATAAAAAAAGTACCTCGGCTAGAATGGCCCAGTCAGGCGCCGGAGGCTAAATCCACTATCCGGACAAAAAAAAAAGTCTTTCATTTTTAATCTCATGTCATTCTCCTTTCCTCATCTCACCGTCTTTGTCTGACTCTCTGTCAACTCTGCCGGTGCAGGAGGTGGCTTCTCTCTCCTCCGCACTCTGGCACAACGGAACAAAAGGCAAAAGCCAAAATCTGGTTATTTGTTTTCGGAGCGGCTATCTCCAAAAAGGGCCTTTGATACGACGGCCCCAAATTCGGATCTTTCGTTCATCTCACTTACGAGCGATCGGCGTGATCAGAGCAAAACGATCATATCTGCCCGTTGAAATCGAGTCGAATTGAGCCGATGCAGACGGGAATCCACACCCAAGCACAACACATCCGCCTAAAAACAAACAGAATTGTTCGTGTGCACCTCCCCACCCCCCCCTTTTTTTTTTTCTTTTGAAATCTTCACTCGCAACCCCTGACTTCTCGGAGCTTAATCAGTCACCGCGCCGCGTTTTTTTTTATTTTTTATACCGAGCGTTTCGCGCGGCTTTATTGACCGTGAGCCGCCGTGCTCTTCTTCATCCTGACAGCACAAAGAATGGGGCCGACGGGCGCCCCCTCTCCCAGAGCGGAGGCCATTTTTGCGGGGCGGCGCGGGGGTTGTCGCGCGCGACCATGTGACTAATGGGAGGCCCTGCAGGACATTCGGAGGTATCGCTCAAAAAACGAGAGTTTGACAGAAAGTTGGGGAAAAAAAAAAAAAAAAAAAAAAGAGGGAGAGGTTCCCGTACAGTACACGTGGGAATTTTTTTGGGGGGAAAGCGAGCGCGTCTCCGAGTCCCCCGGGGGTCCCCTCGACGGGTCCGATCGATACGACGGGTACGCGCGAGCTCGCCGGAGCTACCGCAGGTATCCCTTTGTCCCCGGACTAGCTCGTCCTCGCGGAGTGACCTTGGAGAGGGGAGCGCGGCGCGGCTCATAGCTCCCAGCTCTCCGGCAAGCCCCCACAGAGCGTCTCATTGTCTGAAATTAAAGATGAGGTCTGCCTGTTCTGTGTACGCTCGCTACCCTACCTTTGGCATGTGGTCGTTGCTAATTACTTTGAGCTGTTAAGGGAGACATATCTGGGGGGACGGGCAGGAGGGAGAGACCTACAAACCCAGTTTAAAAGAAGGATTTGATTTTCCCGTTGCTCCCGGTGGCTTTGTCTGACCCGTCGGGGTGCGCGCCGCTCTCTCTCCGGCGGCGGCGGAGGCTGGGTCGCACCTGCCGCTCTCGCCGCCGAGGGCGGAACCGGAATCGAGCGCTGTTGCGTTTTTTTTTTAATTTTAGTTTTTTCTTTGCACGCGGTGTCTCCACGCAGTCTTTAAATCAGCGCCTCGTAGCTATCTACACGGCGCCGTAAAAAAGCCCTCGCCGTTCGGTGTGTAAAGCGCCGGCGTTTTCCCCTCGGTGGCTCACGGGGGTCTCGCCTGCGCGGTTTACGATGCGCTCCGGGAGCACTGAGGCGCCCCTTAAACGGGGTTAAACCGCCCGAAAAAGGAAAACAGGAACATAAGAAGTCGTCACTTAGAGTAAAAATAACGAGAAACGGGCGGAGGTGGGCGAAAGCAATTATTCGTTAAAAGCCAAACAAAGGCGGCAATTTTTTTGGTATCTGAACCCCCCAACCCCCCCCACAATAACCCCAAAGTGCTATAAATCACGGTTCAAGCTGCAAAGGCTGGTGTCTCCCTGAATCTGGATTAGAGTGCACGCTTGCCTGGTAAACTGCTCCATTTAACTCCCCTCTGACTCCCACTGGCTCATTGCTAAATAAGGATATCAATTAGGCTAAAGCACTCGACAAAGGCTCCCAAGTTAACCATCAGCCGAGTCGCGAATGGATCTTTGGGGATATTGACTGTTGCGGCAATAGGTTTGTAAGTGGGCTGACCAAGGGGTAATTAAAGCAGCATTATCATGTTACACAGTTTGCGG
Organism: Zeus faber; assembly: GCF_960531495.2. NCBI lineage: Eukaryota > Metazoa > Chordata > Actinopteri > Zeiformes > Zeidae > Zeus > Zeus faber. Next base: position 10,351,892 of record NC_137206.1, on the reverse strand, counting down.
CGCTTCCTTCGGCGCCCGGCCGCATCCCTTCCCGCGCGGCGCCGGGACGCCGGAGGCGGTGTGTGAACGTGGCAGAGGGCGGAGCCGGAATCGTCGGAGGCTGGGACGGCGAGGGTCGCAAAAACGAAAGGCCGTCACACACGACAGCTATTGTGATTATTATAAACGACTCTGTGCGACCCCGCTCGAAAAAAAAAAAAAGACGCACCGAACCGGGCGCGTTCATTTCGCGCCCTCGGTGGGGGGGGTAAAAGCCAGGCCCGGGTTGTCACTCGCGATGAGCTTCGCCTTTTTTTTTTTTTCCTGGCGTCTTTTGAACAAAACACCACGCCCGCTTTGGCTCCGTCCAAATATGTGGGGTGCATTTTCGTTTCGCAAACGCGTGCGTTTGTGCGGCGAAGTGGAATTTGGAAAATGGCCCAAAAAATTGTACAAGAAGGACGAAATGAGCCCTCTGCATTGGACCCACCCTGCACCCGGGAGCAGTGGTCCGCCGCGGTGCAGCACCCGGGGACCAACTTCCGGTGCCTTGGCCAGGGGCACCGACACGATTCACCCCTGGCATACGTGTCTCTGACGGTGTGGGGGAAACCAGAGCACCCGGCGGAAAAGCCACACCGACACTGGGAGAACGTGCAAACCCAAGACCTTCTTGCTGCCGTGCCGCCAACAGGGTTTTAATAGGGATGGGAGATATATTGATATACACTGCGTTCCAAATTATTATGCAAATTGAATTTAAGTGTCATAAACATTTAATTTTTTGGCTTTGCAATTAAACTCATGGATTGTGTTGTGTCTCAGGGCTCTTTGGATCACCGAAATCAATCTCAGACACCTGTGATAATTAGTTTGCCGTGTGAGCCCAATTAAAGGAAAACTACTTAAGAAGGACGTTGCACATTATTAAGGAGGCCACAGGTTTCAAGCAATATGGGAAAGAAAAAGGATCTCTCTGCTGCCAAAAAGCCTCAAATAGTGCAATGCCTTGGACAAGGTATGAAAACATTAGATATTTCACGAAAACTTTAGCGTGATCATCGTACCGTGAAGAGATTTGTGGCTGATTCAGAGCACAGACGTGTTGGTGCGGATAAAGGCATAATGAGGAAGGTTTCTGCCAGACAGATTCATGGGATTAAGAGAGCAGCTGCTAAAATGCCGTTACAAAGCAGCAAACAGGTATTTGTATCTGCTGGTGCCTCTGGAGTCCTGCCAAACTCAAGGTGTAGGATCCTCCAGAAGCTTGCAGTTGTGCATAAACCTACTATTGGGCCCCCCCTAAGCAATGCTCACATGCAGAAACGGTTGCAGGGGGCCCAGAAATACATGACTAATTTTCAAACAGTCTTGTTTACTGATGAGTGCTGTGCAACCCTGGATGGTGCAGATGGATGGAGTAGTGGATGGTTGGTGGATGGCCACCATGTCCCAACAAGGCTGCCACGTCAGCAAGGAGGTGGCGGAGTCATGTTTTGGGCCGGGATCATGGGAAGAGAGCTGGTAGGCCCCTTTAGGGCCCCTGAAGGTATGAAAATGACCTAGGCAAAGTATAGAGAGTTCCTGACTGAGCACTTTCTTCCAAGGTACAAACAGAAGAACCGTGCCTTCCGTAGCAAAATCCTCTTTGTGCATGACAATGCACCATCTCATCCTGCAAAGAATACCTCTGCGTCACTGGCTGCTATGGGCATAAAAGGAGAGAAACTCATGGTGTGGCCCCATCCTCCCCTGACCTCAACCCTCTTGAGAACCTTTGGAGAGTCCTCAAGCAAAATCTCTATAAAGGTGGGAGGCAGTTCACATCAAAACAGCAGCTCTGGGAGGCTGTTCTGACACCCTGCAAAGAAATTTAAGCAGAAACTCTCCAAAAACTCAAGTTCAATGGAGGCAAAAATTGTGAAGGTGATATCAAAGAAGGGTCCTATGTTAACATGTAACTTGGCCTGTTAAGATGTTTTTGATTGAAACAGCTTTTGATTTCAGTAAATATCACCTCCTAATGCTGCACATTCAACAGATGACCATTTTCAGTTCTTTACAACCTATAATATGTTTTGAAACTCTGTTGTGCATAATAATTTGGAACAGTGCATTTTGAGTTTTTAGTTTTTTTTTTTAACTTGTTATCATTGGGAGGTTTGTTGAAAAAACATTCAAATTATATCCTAATGATGACTTGAAGATTAAACTGACTGTCATTTGCATCGACTATTTTGGAAAATCGGAGGAAAAATATCATTTGCATAATAATTTGGAGCGCGGTGTAATATCGATGTGGCGATATGGTGAAATGCTGTCTTTAAGGCGGGAAAGTCATCAACTGATCACTTTCCTGAACTTCACAGACTCTTCTCGCTGTTTTTTTTTCAAATATTCATTGTGTTCATATCTCATGAATATGCACCAATAGCGATCCCCAAAAATATCAATCTATTATCGAAAGGGAGGCATTCGAAAGAATTTGATATTTCATTTTGTCAATACCTCCCGGTCTGAGATTCCTAAACGTCGACGACGGCCGTTCTCTTCCGAATATTATAAGATTGTTTATTAATAATTTAGCCCGAACTAGGAGGTGAAAACGACATCGTCATATCATCAGAACGTCGATTCCGCTCACTCCCGCGGCGCGAGTGGGAGCGCGGCGCCGGCGTTCTGTACCGCACGAGGTGTCCTTGATGTATGTGCAATTACAGCATAATTACAGAGATAATTACTGTATGGGCGAGATTAATAACTTTATTAGCTCCAAACGCTTCGCTTTTGGAAAAGAGCGGAGCGCATACGTGGGCGCCGCCGATCTAAATTTGCGGGAAAAGTCAATTAACGTGGCTGGATTTGTGTCTCATTACTCACTTATTTCACCTTGGAAAGGCACCTTGAGAAGCTAAATTTAAAAAACGCACAAAGGGGAAAGAAAAAAAAAAAAAAAAAGGGGTCAGGAAGTCCCCCCAACCCCCACACAATTAAGGCGGGGACGGGCGGAGGGTTTCATCACTCGTCGAGGAAAAACGGCAGAGCGTCGCAGCCGACGCGTGGCGAGGGAGCAGCCCCGGCTCCAACGTTAAACGCGTCTCAATTACCAGAAGAGAGAGAGCGAGAGAGACTTAACTACAGTCTGCCGGGGCTGCCGCCGCCGCTCGCTCCGCCTGGCTGTTTTTTTGGGGTTTCTTTTTGCTTTATTGTTTTTTCGGCCTCCCTTTTCGCGAAATAACTTACCCTCTCGGTAATTCGTCCGAAAAAACGCTCGGGCCCCCCCCCCCCCCCCTCCGGTCCCGCGGGGGGGCCGGTGGGACGGTCATGGCGGGGGACCTGTTAACCCTTTCCATCGTTCTTATTAAAAGGCGAAAGAGGTATCGTTTCGCGATATCTCGCAAACCCTCGATATCGAGGTGATGTAATTATGATGTATCATTTCTTTCAAATAAAAGGCCCCGTCCCCTCTCAGTCTGTCTCTCTCTCTCTCTGTCTTTCTCTCTCTCTCTCTGTCTCTCTCTCTCTCTCTCTCTCTCTCTCTCTCTCTCTCTGTTAATTTGAGCGTGTGAACTTTATACTTTGAACTAATTGGTTGCTGTCGAATTCCCCTGAACGTGGGTAATTCGATCAGGTATTCCATAACCATTGTACAATTTAATTTGAGTAATTTAATTGGATTTGACTGTTCATTTCTGGGCCACTCTGCACTCAGTATTCAAGAACTGCGGTGTTGCGGCGGTATCCCCAGGCAAACACACACACGCGCACGCACACACACACACACACGCGCGCACACACACACACACACACACACACACACACACACACACACACGTACACACACACACACGCACAGACACACGTACCCGACGTCCCTCACACCAGCTGTTGAGAACTAAAGAAGAACACTGGCTCAAACAGTACACAATAGAATTATTCATCCGGAAACGTCTTTATTAGGCACTAATTCTGACACCAGATAGTGCAAATAATGACTTTTTGGAAGAGAGCTCGTGGCGTTTTGAAGTGTAAGTGACACACTGCTTATGTTATGAATACCAAAGTTTCAAAACGGCTATAACATCAGAAATAAGTCAAGCACAATACAATACAACAATTAAAAGGGTGTGATGTGGGGCTCCTATTGTCTGGGATTCTGGTTAGTGAGATTGGGAGACAGACAGGCTGACAGACGGACAGACAGATAATAAAGATACTAAAATAATAAAAAAAATATGTCAAACATGCGATACACGACGACTTCCTGAAAAACAGAATACATTTGGCAATATTCAATAAATGTAAAAATTACCCCCAAAAATGACAAAAAAATGAAACATAATAATTAACAATAAACAATTCACATTCTGACAAAAGTTTGGAAATTGATGATGTTAAATGTTGTCTTTAATGCTGCATTTCGGCGAATGTACTAACACTGAACTTACACTGCTTATGTTATATCAGCAGAGGTGAAATAATGCAAATGCTGTACATTTTTCCCATATTATATATATTTTTTCATTTTCAAACAAAACCAGTTGTGTTGGTATTTGTGGTTTTTTTTTGGGGGGGTTTTTTGTCCTGCTTCACCGCGCCGCAAACCCAACCGAGTTGTGCTGCGATCAATGGCGTTCCCCATATCGGCGGTGGCTGGGGCCCAGAGACAAAAAACAGACAGAGACGGGGAGCGGGCGGGAGAGAGGGGGAGAGAGAGCGGGAGGAAGAGGACGAGGAGAGGGATACGAAACGAGAGACGGCGCAGAGTAGGGGAGATGAGAATGAGAGAGCTCCTCGGGAAGAATAACAGACTTGAGAGAGAGAGAGAGAGGGGGGGGGGGTGGGGGCGAGGGAGAAGAGAGGGATGGCCATGGGCTCGACATTTTTGTCATGGCGGAGCCCTCCTCCAGGTGCCAGAAACAGGTCCACCACTGCCACTCTGCATCGGCACCACCCTAACACAATTTGTGACCTCCAGCCCGGCCGGGTAATATTGGAGTTTCACAATGGCCGACTCTGCAGGGAGCCCGCTGTGAAATACTCTCGGCGTCTATTATTTTTCCTTTTCATATATTGTGTAGAGAATGTGTCTTTTCTGGGAATTCCACAATAAAATGACTGTTATTTATCATTACCAGCCTCTTTATCATTTAGTCAATAAAAGGCCTCTCACTCTCTCTCTCTCTCTCTCTCTCTCTATCTTTCTCTCTCTCTCTCTCTCTCGCTCCCCTTCCCTCCATCGCAGTCGGGGAGTCAGATATCTGTATTAGTCCCCACCTGCCTGGGGCGAGCTGTGTCAAAAGCTAAATCATGATCAGCCCTGGCTTTCTGGCTAAATTGTGTATGAAGGCCCCGGGCGGAGAAAAGGTGCACATGCTCATTATTGGAGACACGGGGAGAAAGAGAAGTGAAGTTTGCGCACGCACGCACCCATGCAAACACACACGCGCACGCGCGTGCGCACACACGCACGCACACACACACACACACACACACACACACACACATGCGCCAAGGCCCGCAAACCACACGACAACACACACGTATGCAAAAGGTATATATGGGGTCACGCAGATATTGGTAAATACTATTCGAGGTACAACCTCCATCATGTTCAACTTCAACTTTTTTCAATGCAAATCACTTGACTCTGTTTGAAACGGGAGTCGCCGGCTGAAATCGAGCCGCTGCGGCAGCAAATAAGCGGCCGCGCCCCGACGCCACTGAGCTCACGCTCAATTCAATACCTGTAATTATTACGCGTGGAGCTGTTTAAACACCCGCCCGCCGTCCCATCCCACCATTTTACCGCGTCTCGTAAACAACCGATATCGTGTGTCTCTCTCGGAGTCGCCCGGCCGCCTCCCCGATTCCGTGCTCCGTTTGGGATTGGAAGGGTGAAGGGTGGAGGCACCGGTGTGCGACCGAAGACTCTGTGGAACGTTTTCGTGGCTGCCTCCGTTGGCGAATTAACCGCAATGTCAAAAAAAAATATGCCGTTGTTCACTTTTGCGTGGCCAAGCTTCCCCCCCCCGTGCGCGCAAACTTCAGTCACGGCGTCCGCGGCGTCGGCTCGCCGGCCCGAGCATCCCGGACTCGGTCTCCCCTCTTCAGGACATTATCACCTTGGCCGGTCCTCTGGAGGGCCCTCCTCTCTCCCTTCCCCCCCTGTGGGCCAGCGCTTCCTGCTAGCGCTAATTAATTAAGAGGGCAGGTTGGCCACACGGAGAGCGGGGGCCCAAAGCCTTTTCATCTGCAAGCAGACAGGATGCCGAGAGACTCGTCGCCCCCTCCGCCCAGTAACGCCGTTTCCCCCACCAGCGGGAATTCAACGGGGATTTAACAGGTACAACCCCTACGCGTTCGACCCGCGCTCAGGACCTCCTCCGTTTTGGAACGCTTCCCTTTTCGCTCCGATGATCGAGGAGATCGGCCTTTGTGCCACTTTCCAAACTTGCCGCCCGCGTTGCGCTTCAGGTCTCACGGGGGACGGCGGACCGCCTCCGCCTCCGCCGTCCGGAGGGGCGAACGCGCGCTCCCTTTACGTTCATAGTCGGACATTAAGTCGGGCCACGTTTAGTGAAAGGTTAAATTTAATTTACTCGCTATTGACCGAGCTGAAAGGGTCATTATTTATCGTATTGGCACGATGTGGCCCATTAGCGCTGTATTGGAATTGGTTTGAATTATATTCGCCGTGTCTCTCTCACTGGCTCTCGGCGTTGTTCAGGGTTTGTGCGATCGCTCCGAGCGAGAGCGTGAGGGGGGGGGGGACCCTTTTGTTTGCGCGTTTGAGTGTGTGTGCGCGCGCGTATGTATTAATGTGTTCATTACGTATGTGTGTGTGTGTGTGTGTGTGTGTGTGTGTACGTGAAAGAGTCCGCGCACCTCCTTCCCAAATCTTCTTCCCTGCGCGTCGCGCCGCCCCATCTCCCCGTAGCGCTCGCCGCGCCGCCCATCGATCTGTTGTTCCCGCGACGTCGCTGACACGTCAATGACAATCTAATTCTGTTCAGCGGCTCGAGCCGACCCCTGTCTCCCGCCAAGTGACATGACACATTGCGGCCGCGCTTAACCCAATAACAGGGGGGGGGGGCGCTCTGCTCAATCCGGATTAAGCCCGGCCAAGGCGCTGCGCAAAGTGAGCGCCCGGCACATTCGTTTCGAAAGGGCTCGCTAATTGGGCTCGGTGGACGGGAGCCAAGAGGTGAGACCGCTGCCGCGTCTCGAGTCGGCGAAGCCCCCCGAAAACAATTCACTCCTTTGTTTATTAGGATCCTGCTACACACAGGGTAATATTACAATAATGAGGCAACATCTACATAATTCCGCACTCAACAACAGGGCCCCGGAGGCAAACTTTGCATAAGTATCCAAAACACGAGAGCGGGTCAATAGCGTCGAGGTCAATAGCTTCAAGGCCAGAGACTTCTTGTGTCTCAGCGTGCACTGGGAAGGTAAATGAATACTAAAGTGATTTTCTTTTTTCAGAGGAGCCAGTCAATAACATTTAGACGGCTGCTGCTCGGACGCGGCCGTCCCTGGGAGTTGCGCGCCTTACACGCCGCTGCACTTCGCCTCCGAATGAAAGTCTTTCCATTTGCATGATAGATTTCCTGGAATTTTTATTTATTCATTATTATTATTTTTTTTTTTTCAAAACGAGCCAAAACATAACTTCGCGAAGCCCTGAGGGGGAATTAAGATGATGTCTAAATCTCGCATGAAGAGTGCTTGACTTTTGCCGAGTCATCTGAGCGGTTTCCAGGACGACCGTTTTACGCGCGGGGCCCCGGCTGGAGTCTTGGCGGAACAGGAGGTGGGTGATGGTGTGGGTGTTCAGAACTTCCTGATACTTTAGAAATCTGAATAAAGTCACGGCTGCTGGCGCGGTGGAGGGGCCTCACCACGCCCGGGGGAGCGCACTCGGAGTTCACCGCGGCTCTTTGCGCGGAAAACCGCGGCCGACCTTGGCGCCGTAACCCGGCGTGACCTCGGCGTCGGAGCGGCAGGGGTGTGTTTGTCAGAGTGTGTACCCGGGAAAAGACTAAACGCGGTGCACTGAGGGGCGGCCCGACGGCCCCGGCTTAAGACGGACTGACACCGGCAGTCGCACGCAAGCGAGCGCACATGCCGGCACACAAGCCCTCACGCTGACACAGCTTCCTCCTGCGTCGCGTCGACCTGCGTCCCAAGTGTCGCGGCTCCACTGTAAACGCCGTCTGGTGAAACAGTACCAGTCGGGTCAAGGATGCGCATCGACCGGTCGAGCCGAGGCTTGGAAAACAGTCAACCAGACGATTTGGATGAGCGCGCGTCGGCGACGGGAGTTTCGACTCTTTCGGTCGAACTTTGCACCGTTCGCCCGGCGGGGTCGGTGCGATGCCTGGCGAGCGAGGGAGGTAAAAAAAAAAATCTGAGTCAGAACGGAATTCTGCCCAAATGATTGATTTCGTTGGAGGAATGTGCGGATCGCAAACGCTAATTTGCTCCCGTCAAAATTGTTTATTTTGTCGGAATGCGACGTGTGAATGAGTCACACTCAACGTGAATCACGGACGACGCCTCGGCTTGATTTCCGCATTAATCCGGCGCTCAGTCGTTATTTTCAGTCGCCGAGCCTCTCGCTTTGCCGCGCTTCGCATGAATCTCGACTCAAGGGCTTTGTTTAGTCTTGCTGCTCCTCTGGTTCCCCGAAATCGAGGTTCAGGGCTCAGTGGCTGCCCGTGAGCCTGGCTGCAGTTACCGAGTCACGAACGGACAAACGAAGGGATAAACAAACAAACGATTGTTTGTCGTTCGTTCGTTGCATTCTATTTTAAATATTTGCTGGCTGTGAGTGACGTACAAACAACCACACGCCTGCCCGCACGCACACACGCACACACACATGTACACACACACACACACGCATGTACACACATACAATGACCACGACTCACTGATTGAAATACATGTGGACACACACACACTCGCCCATGCACACATAGGCGCATGTGGTCACAAGTCGATTCCATCATTTCCTCCTCCTTCCCTCGCTTCCCTCAGCCCTCCATACATAACCAGCGTGGGGCTTTACTGCCTTGTTTTGTGTCTGTCTGCACGCCGTGCCAGCATCCTCCCGACCAGCTCCCCGCCACTTTCACAGGCTGTAAACATCTGGGCAGGGCCTTTCATCTGGTCAATGTGGCGAGGGGACCCAGGGGCTCTGGATTAGCGCCACGGTGGAATAAAACAGTCTCTCGCACTCAGTTTAGCGCGCTTTAAGTGCCACTGAGACAAGCTGTAAAAACATGGGGGAGAAAAACAACAAGAAAGCCTTACAGGCCAATACCGCATATTAGCGGTTTCCTATACAAGGCTAACGCGGTCCAGAGCACCAGCATTCATTAAGAGTTAAAAAAAAATAATGAAATAAAAATAGCAGGAACCCTATTACATCATGAGGCTGTGCTACTCGGTGGTTTTCAAAATATGGGTCACGGCCCAACCGTGGGTCGGCGTGTCGGGGCTGCTAGGTTGTGAAGCGGCCACATGAATGCATTTTCTTTTTCAAAATGGTATGCAGCTATATCAGCATATCTCCAGCGGTTACAAACAATAGTTGAATAAATTGAGGACTATGAATCAAGTAGAATTTAGATTTATTCATTTTTTGCTTATTATTCATTGCTTATTTTGGTTAATGAATATACTGTCTGTATAACAGAAGGATGATTATGGATGTCATGGGACTCAGGATTTAAATCTTGGTCTCAAGTGTATGATTGCAATGTTAGATGTAAGAGTTTAGGTCTATATCTTATAATAATAATAATAATAATAATAATAATAATAATAATAATAATAATAATAATAATAATAATAATAATAACAATAATAATATTAATAATAATAATAATAATAATAATAATAATAATAATCATTATTATTATTATTATTATTATTATTATTGTTATTATATTTGCAAACCTATATTATTATGCTTGCAAACCCATAATGTAGCATGTAGTATATGTATGCAGCATATATTTGTATATAGTCTAAATTCACAGATGCACTGTCATTTAGATTACAGATCACACGGTCGCGGCTGAATCAAGACCGCTCTCCACGTCTTTGCTGGAAGTGGAAGTGATCTTTTATCCGTCATTCAGGACCAAGATGAGTCGCAGTTCAACAACATTAATAATTTAGGGAGCCTCGGCAGTCGCTCCCCGACCCCATCCGTTATTCGGGCACCTCCAGACACTCACAGATTGCTGTCTCCAGTTGATTGCCACGCAGGCCGGCCTCTAAGAACAGCAGCAGGAAGCAGCCACGGTGGAGCTCTCTGGTGAACATCCACCCATCCACCCATCCACCCGTCCTGCCAGCCATCAGAGAGTGTAATGTTTGTATGATGAGGCCTTCTCGAACCAGTGCACGGATTGGGGTTCCAGTGTGTGTGTGTGTGTGTGTGTGTGTGTGTGTGTGTGTGTGTGTGTGTGTATGTGTGTGTGTGTGTGTGTGTGTGTGTGTGTGTGTGTGTGTGTGTGTGTGTGTGTGTGTGTGTGTGTGTGTGTGTGTGTGTGTGTGTGTGTGTGTTCGGGGGTATATATATATATATTTATATATATATATATATATAAATGTTTCTCCATCAGTTGAGCTAATTGTCCCTCTGCCTGGTCCAGATGAGCTCCTCCTCCTGCATCTCCATATCAGAGAGATGGGAGATGATCAAATATCTGGGACTGCTCGCTCCAAGTTTGCCACTTGGGATCTGTTTGCCTTTTCCCTCAATCTAATCATTCACACTTTGAAATGATTTCCCCATATTGTACATATATTTTTATATATATATATATATATATATATATATATATATCAATGTGTGTGTGTGTGTGCGTGTGTGTGTGTGGTGTCTGTGTGTACATGTGTCTCAACAAGAGTTTCTTCATCTTGTTGTCACACACACACACACACACACACACACGCACACACACACACACACACACATACACACACACACACACACACACACACACACACCCACATTGCTCCCACATACTTGATAATGGTTTGAGGCACACAGGGGATTTTGCCTCAGACCACACATACCCACACACACATACACACACACACACACACCTCCAATGCGTCCCCAGACCCGCACAGTGGCAGGGCCTTGACAACACATTGGAGCAAATCAAGTATTGACCCCGAGCAGTTATACGATGTAGAACATTATATTCTCATCTGGGTGGCGAGGTGGCGTTAAAGAACGCTCTGTTCGGCGTGAAGCATGGCTCAGCCCGCGCCCGCCACGCTCGTACATCACAGGGCCGTGTTGCCGTGTCGCCGCCTTTATTGAGAGGGAAAACAAAGGGTTGAGTCCCTCGGAATCATTATTTCTGGGGACGATTTTTCAAAACAGCACCAAAAGCTTTTTTTTTTTCCTCCCTTTTGGGGGGCTCTGGGGTGTGCCGGCGCCAGGCAAGGACAGGCGATAAAATTGACGAATGGGAAATTGACGGATTTTATTCCTCTGCTCAGGAGGACGGGAGAATAAGAGAGAAAGAAAGAAACAAGAAAGAAAGAAAGAAAGAAAGAAAGAAAGAAACGAGAGAAACAAGAGAAATTAACGTTTTTCATGTTGTGATAGTTTGGAGAAGTTACTTATGAGTAATTAAATGACAGTCGGAGTCACCCTCTCTCAGGTTCTCTTGCTCATGGGAAGCGGAGTTAATAGTTATTTTTACTAGAATTTTGGTGATGATGGTAGTGGTGATGATGATCATTTTGGTTGCTATTAATAATAATAATAATAATTATTATTATTATTATTACTAGTAGTAGTAGTATTAGTAATAGTAGAAGTAGTAGTAGAATCAGTAGTAGTGGTTGTATTATTATATTATTAGCATAATTTGTATCATAATAACAATAATAATAATAATAATAATAATAATAATAATAATAATAATAATAATGTGCATATATATATATATATTTTGTGGGGGGAAAATTGTAGTTTTGTTTATTGGTGTTGACAAACTTTGCAACTGAAATGATGACAATCAAACTGCAGAACTGCATGTTAGAAAACATCTTACGGATCGTATACTGTACTTCACACAACACGTTGGCGTCACATTCTGCCGATACGTTGTGCTGAATTATTTGCATTGCAAAGGGGTGCGTATAGCGTACATAACTCAACGGATTTCCATTTTTCACCCGTGCATTCTCTCTCCACGTCGATACGCGGCCTCGCGCCCTAATAATGAGCCATTAAACAATGTGTTTAGGAGATTGATCTGCGAAGAAACACACAATCACCAACAGCCACTAATGAGTCCTCATTCGTCTCAGGAGAGAGCCCACTCTCCCTCTCTCCATCTCTCTCTCTCTCTTTTTCTCTCGCTCACCCGCTTCAATCCACCCATTCATGTTTTTCACTCTATGCTTTTTTTACTCCCTTTTTCCTCTTCTTTCTTTTGCCTCTCTTCTCTCCTCTCTGTGTTTCTCGCTGATGTCCCCTTGTCTCTCTCTCCCTCTCTTGCTCGCTCTCTCCCTTCATCCCTCTCCCTCCCTCCCCCTCCTAAAGGACACAGGTGACTGAACCTATGACTGTCCTGCCAGCAGGCAATGATACATCGGGGCCCTGCCCCGGATGACAAATCCAGCCGACACTGGGCTGCGAAGAGACATATTGATTTTTCAATGATTAATAAGTGGAAAATAATTGTGTTTCATTAAGATGGATGGAGTTTCATTTAGTCCTGTCTCCTCTTCTTCACTTCAACGCCGAGCAGGCAATCAAATCTGCCGCAACCCCGACCCCTGTTAGCCTGCTATGGCAACAAGGCCGGCCGAGTGTGAGACTTGTGAGACCATGTGTGTGTGTGTGTGTGTGTGTGTGTGTGTGTGTGTGTGTGTGTGTGTGTGTGTGTGTGTTAGGTGTTGTATTGGAAGAGGGAAGAGCGATGCAAAGAGAAGATGAGCCTCCGTCTCTCAAGGGGGCCGGCGTCACTTGTAGCAACGGCGGGACAAATGACCTCATGCAGAGAGACCACATGGCCTCCACGCTGGATGATGGGAACGTTCTGGCCAAGAAGAGGAAGACGGGTCGGAGGCCATTATGCAGAGGGCCAGCGTGCAGAAATGTAATACATAGAGAGGGACATACATACAGTAGATATCTGCACATGAGGGTTAGGCTCAGGGTTGGGGTTTGGGTCCGGGTTGGGGTTTGGGTTCGGGATGGGGTGCATAAAAGATAGAATCCCAACTACCAATTATAAGGCTTGGGGTTAGTTGAGACTTGGGGCAGACTTCAAATTTACAAAACGTGAACATACAAAACGTTGCTAGTGATGTATGAAAAACACCGGCCAATTAATTGAGTAGACACAGCCTGTCCATAGTAAACCCATTAGGCGGGTTGATGCCAGTTTTCGGATGCAAATGGCTTGCTGGCGCTCATATTTTTACCGCCACGTAATTGCATTCCGGGATATGTTTGCGGCCACAAAATTGCATGCCGATCCAGTTAGCTCGCAGAGCCGCTTCCCATTACGAGAAGACACTTCTTCAGTAGCCAGCGTTGCATTACCGTCCTTTTAATCTAGATATAAATTCACTCGTTCAGCTGACGGCTTGTAAGGGTCCATAAAAAAAGCCTTTCTGTATTTATTCCTCCCAGCCATAATTGTGACAAATATAGATCGCAGACGAGAGTACGGTCACGTGACGCGAGAGCGGCGGATCTCATTGGCTTCCGACGGGACGAGCGCCGGAGCCCTAATTATAATACTTCATTAAAAGATAATTGCTCTAATGGAAACATCCCTGAGAACCAGCGGACGGGAAAGCACCATTTTGCAAGAGGGTCTCGGTCTCTTAAATGAAGATGTAAGTGGGATGGCGGAGGAGGGGCGGCGGAACGAGTTGCCGCGGCGCCCGGGTTGTCTATCCTGACATCCCCGCGTATCACTTTAATGTTCCTATAATGACATCCCCTCCGAGTTGGTGTCATGGGCCATCAACAATCATAATTGTGAAGTGATTCATTGACTGATGGTGTCAACAGTGGCTCCGTCAAAGGGAAACTGATAAAGAGAGGCAGAGAGAGAATCGGCTCCTCTAATGAATATATCAATAACCGGTGACAGCTGAAGACGCGGCGGTGACGACATTTCAAATAAGCCCAAACACCTCTAATGGACGGCGCCATTTGTTTTCCTCTACAGCAGAAGCACGCTAATGGGGGTTAAGACGAGACGTAATCGCTAAGGAACCTACAACCGGACGCCGGTAAAGTCGACCGTGACGCAAAAAATCTGCGTCTCCCGGAGGTTATTTCACGCCGCATTCTTGGCCGTTTCCTCGGCGCGGGCGAGGGCAGGAAAAACCGCGCAAACACCGGGGACCCGCATTTTTGTGGTTGTTTGGACGCGGTGTGAGTTTCGGTGTTTGTCTTTGTGTCGACGTATAATCACCTGCACACTTCACGGGGGGAACGCCGGCGATACATCACCCAAATGAGGTCCAGCCGGGGCCGCGATCCATCACCCGGTGTCTAGTCTAACAGCCGAGGTAATGAGAAAGGAACCTATGCAACATTGATGCGGCCCGGCCTCCAACAACGCGTGGACAACCGTATTGATGTCTGACGGAGGGTGAGTGACCGCTGCTATTACCGCTCTTTGGATACCCAAAACAAACAAACACACAGACAAACAAACAAACAAACCAAAAAAAAAACAACAAAAAAAAGCCGGTACGTCGGGTTTTTTTCCGACTTCGGAGATGAGTTTGCGGGTTCCCTGATGTTTCCCCTGTTTCTTCCAACCGGACCCCGTCGTCCTTTGCGCCCCGGGTGGTGGTTGGGTGGTGCTGTGTCTGTGCAGGACGGATCAAGATGGAGTGAATGGGGGCGGGGCGGGGCGGGGGGGGGGGGGATATCATCTTTCCCGTTACGCCCGTCACCGTCGCGCCGTCTGGGGAATATAAACCTGGCCGAAATGCAATTAAAGGGGCGCCGCGGTCCTCCATTGTCACATCTCGCCGCCACCGCCGCCACCGCCGCCACCGCCGCCACCGCCGCCACCGCCGCCACCGCCGCCACCGCTGCCGCCTCTCTCCGCCTGACGCATTAATAGGGTTCCAATTGCCCGTGCACGCCTCTTAATGGCTGATTTATTTCATTTTAATACCCTTGTCAGGAGGCAAGGCCTCGACTGCGGGTCGCATAATAGCGGGGGGGGGCGGGCGGCGGCCATTCCCCCTCCTCGACGGGAACGCCAGGCTCTAAAGATCTGCTTGATATGTGGCCCGGCCCGGCGGTAGCTCCGACTCGGGGCTGCGTGGGTGGGCGGGGCGTACGTTGACGTCTCTCTCCCCCTCTCTCTCTCTCTCTCTCCGTCTCTCTCTCTCTCTCCGTCTCTCTCTCTCTCTCTCTCTGAGACAAATACAAGCGTTTGACACCCTTGGGGAAATATTCACGAGCAATTTCTGTAAGCTTGTCCAAACGCGGCGCTCGAAGATGGACTACGCGTATTAGTACAGCGGTTTTACCGGAACGTGTAGTTATGGGGGGGGGGGATCCATACTTCGAGGTCATTTTCCGTGTAACTAAACGAGAAAAACAAAACGGATGCGTAGGCACGTGCGACGCAAATGGCGTTCGAGGAGACGTACGTGCCCGCTGCGTTTTCCTTCCTCTTCTCTCTTCAAGCGTCGGTGTCTTTGTCTGCGTTTCACTTTGCCTCCATTCCGGGACGACGGCTTCCCTGTTCCCCAGATAAACTCAATTGACCGGAACCACCGTCATTTAACACACTATTGATCGACTAATGTGCGTCGCGTCGCCACGCGGCATAGGTGGATCAGGACCACGGGGGCCCTATCAGAGAGGATTATGGGAAATTAGCCGCAGCGGCGACGGAGCAGAGACGTCCCCGCCTCTCCTCAGCTCCCTCGGAATCCGCACAATCAGCTGTGGCGGAGCGGATGTCGCCTCTCAAGATTATTTGCACAAAGGCGATTATTCTAATCGCTTAATTCCGGCATTATGAGACATCTGCTCTGCTAAGCTATATATTCCCATTTCCCCAGACAACTGTGTGCAGACGAGACTTCATCAATATCATTACTCACCGCATTGTTCCCCTCAAACAATGCCCGTGTGATTAATGAATAGGCAAAAGACACAGTGCAACCATAATTCTCGCAAATCAATTACTCATGCTAAGGGGGCCGCAGTGCGGTTAGTCATATTATTTCAATGAGACGCGCGCACACAAACATTACATACGGCGCGTGGGCGTGATAATCAACGCTAATGCATAAAGTATACACTGCGCAGCTGCACTCCATTGGCGGAGAGGTGTGGATGTATGTATGTATTATTGACGTGCGCACGCGTGCGGTGGTTTTTCTTTTCCGAGTGTGTCCGTGTAATGGCATCATGTACAGCGCGCGCGGCTTTTCCCTCGGTGTCGCACAAAGAGGAAACGTTATTCACCCTGGAATCCTAGCTAGCCCGCGCCCGCATTGTCGACGCGCCCTCCAACCGCGATGTGCGGCTCCACCTCGTGCGAGCGTAAGAGGCTTTGAGTCTGAACGTGTCTCTTGGCACGATCATCAAAGAGCGGCCGATAATGTAATCCCGACGCCTGGAAAAGTTCTCTCAATTTAAACAACCACACCGACGAGCGAAAATAAAGAGAAAAATAAAAGAGGCTTGAACAGACCCGGACGCGTCCCACAACAACAAGAACAAACCAGCGGCTGGAAAAGTCAATAGAAAATCTTCATTTCAATTATACTCCTCAAGGGTGTCAAGCGAAGTATATCCTGATTACGGCGCTGGGATCCATCCATCCATCCACCTGAGCGCGCTCTTCATTCCGGGCTAACAGCGCTAATTAGCTTTCCGTCCCCGGACTAATCCTTCATTCGTCAATCGATTGATTTTCCTGCCTTCATTACCGCGCGGCCGGGACCGCCCCTCCCGGGTTGGGGGACGCGGGAGACGGCCAACCCTCTGCCAAAGGTTAAACACGTTAACAACGGCAACTAGCGGCAGATAAGGCATCGCTGTGGACAGCTTGATATATGAAGCCCTCCCCGCCCGTCCCGTCCTCCCTGCCGCTGCTGGCGGCCGGGGCGTCAGAAGAAACAAAATCATCGATTCGGGTAATAATCGGTGTGTTCCGGCAGCGGAAGCAAGCAGACGTAGCCCGAGTCGTAGCTCAGCGGCCAATTGGGGTCACGGGGTTTAGGCGGCGCGCGCACGCACGCGGGATCGACGGGGGGGGAGGTTTCCACCCCTTCCACCGAAGGGAAAAGCCAAGGCGCAACCCTCGCAGGGGAGCGCCATCGGAGCCCGCCGAGCTCTGGGCTGTGGCCGCCGCCTCCGCCTCCCATTTCCGCGATTTCCGCCGTCGGGTTTTTTCTTTTCCCGATAAGCTCCGCGCCGGGAGAAGTCAGACGCCGGTTGAGGTTCAAGGGCGGAGGTCGCCCGCTCTCCGAACGGGACCCGGCTCCCTGTCGTGGCGTCGACCTTTTCCTATGCGCCAGACCCCGCTCCCATAAAAAAATGAAAATAAACAGACGCACTTGCCCTCCTTTCTTGTTTACAACCGGCCCCAGTGATGAATTACAGCGCGCAGATAGCGGTAATTATGGGAAAACCATTAACATTCCAGCCCTATCCATATTCTTTGTGCCGGAGCTGCCTGGTACGGGACGTGGGATTTCGGGTATGTACTGTGTACTGTACACGGAACACATGCTGATTGGAATAAACGTCTAAATCCAGTCGCCTTGCCCTTGGGTTATCATTATCCTATATTTATTTTTATCCCCCCATCTTCCCTTATTCCCTTCCCGTCCGTGTCTTTTTCCTCCGCCGAGGCGAGGTGCGCGGGGTTTACAGCGGCGCCGGGCGTGCTGGGCGAAGGCGGCGGCGCACATTGTCCCCGCTTTGACAGCGCCTCAATGGATAATCTCCGTCGAGTGTCTTGGACGGCGTTCAATCTATTAACCATAATGGCGTATATTTAGTGCTTTCTAACTTCGCCTTGGGCTTCCGACACCCCCTCCTCCCTCCTCCCGACGCCGCCTGGGAAGACGGGCGGACCGTTCCAAAGCCACCGGGAGGGGGGAGGAGGAGGGAGGAGGACGGCGCGCGCCACCCTGTTTTGACACCCAAAAAATGCGCTTTGTCGACGCCGCCATCCTCCGCGGAGAAGAAAAAAACAAGGGGGCCCCGCCTGCGAGGAGCGCCGGGCGGTGGGAAGGCGGCGGGCGTGCGGCACGTCAGCGGAGGCCGCTAGGGCCGCGACGGACGGCGGCGGGAAGCGGCGGGTTAAGCGCAACGGGCCGCGGTGGCGGCCCTCTCCCCGCGGCCGACGCAACGGTGAAAAAATGGGGTTCTATTGCGCTGGTGCGTTATTAGTCACTATGGTTATGTGGAACCGCTTGAAAAGCACAGCAAAAGAGATCAAAAATGTTGCGCTGACGGTTCATTCACGTCAAAGAAGGAGCCCGGAGGCGGTCTGTCCTGACGGGAAATTCCTATTTTCATTTGTTTTGTGTTTTCTTTTCATCAAACACATGATTTCTCAGGATTGTAATGCTCAGTGTGTAATACTTATAACAAATACTTATTTAGTCGTTTCTGTCTCCTTCCCCGTCAACTAATCGCCGTGAACAGATGTTGTTCTAACGTTGTTTACGCGTTTTCCCGTCTTTCAAAACGAATGAAAAAAGTCAAACTGTATGTTACGCACGTGGCTTCGCCATCGGTTCTGTTTAGCTCAGAATTAAATAGAAAACATGCAAAAAAAAAAATTCTGCATTGAGACCGTTTTCAAACGACGACGCACCGATGAATGGGGAACCTGGGAGAAAGGAAGAAGTAATCATCGTAATCACATAATCACATCATTTTCACGTGACTCCGTCCTCTAAATAGATTGATATCGGTGGGTTTTTCTCTTTGGAAAATGCCAGATTCTTGTCAGCGCGGAACGAAACTGTCACGTAAACACCGTCCGCCGTCCGTCAAACAACCAGCGGATCTGCTCACCAGATTTTTTATTTTTTTTTGTTTCCCCCCCCAAACGTTGAGCTCACAATTTCAATCTTTCGAGCGTCTTTCAGATTTCGTTTAAATTTCATTTTACATTTTTTTTTATTTTTGGACGGGAGTGCGGGGGAGGCGGCAGAGTCCCCCGTGGAAATCGCAGGAACGGAAGTTGGAGCTCAAACTAAACGAAGGAGGGAGGTAACCAAAGAGTACCTGGGCGGCATTTTCAAGGTGAACTTTCATTCCGGTTGTGTTCCACTGTGCGGGTCGGAGCCTTTGAAAAACTTCTCGTTCGAGTTTTGATCTTCACTCCCCCCCAGAATTCCTCCACTCGCCGGTGCCTTTTTTTTTTCCGAAGAGTTTCTTTTGCTGTTGGGGTTTCATAACGGCTCCTCTTCAGCTAATACTTCCAACGTTCCCCTAGGTTTTTTCCCACGAGTGAATACATTCGTAGTGTCAGTTAATACAATCGATTACAAATGGAGACTCAAGAATTTAAGCCCCATTTCATGGAAAACGTTGCTTGATAATATCGGGAAAACATCTTTCCTTTGTGTAAATAATTACTCCCAATCGCATCTGTAATAAAGTATGAGCTCCATTTTGTCCATTTCTTACCTTTCGCCACAAACTGTACAAATAGTCATTTCATGATTAGTGGTGACTATTTACAGTAGAGACGTTTGCTAATCAACATTTGCTGTTATGCTGCAGATCTGGGAGTAATTAAGTCCACACACACACACACACACACACACACACACACGCACGTGCGCACACACACACACACATACACGCACACACACACACACACAGAGCCATAATCACAGCATGTGTGCACTTGCATGCTGGTGTGTGTATTGCACACACACGCACACACACACACACACACACACGCACACACACACACACACACACACAAACGCACACACGCACACACACAAACGCACACACGCACACACAACACACACACAACACACACACACACACACACACACACACACACACACACGCACAGTTAGGAACACATCAATTATCAGGGCCCGCGTTTTTACATTTAATCTTCTTATTGGGACCTTGTTAATGTTAACCACTTCCTTCCCCCGCAGTTTATTTTGCTTTGGTGCCGGTGGCCTCTACTCTCAGCGAGCGCTCGGCCGCCGCGCCATCCATAACCTGCCCGGGACACGGCCGCAGATAGAGCAGAGTGCCCGGCCCAGCAGCTGCGCCCCCCCCAAACCCCCCCTTTCAAAAAGGCATCGCAGATTTTCAACACGGAGCAGAAATCTGATTGGATTTGTTTAACTTTCACTGATTAGCAGGAAATAAACATTTTTATTGTCATCCATTTTCACTCCCAGAGGTTTAAAGGTGGATTATTGGGGTGGGT
>NC_137206.1:10296439-10321439 GCF_960531495.2 Zeus faber | reverse complement strand
GTAAAAGAATAAGATTAGCACCGCCCCCACCCCCCACACACACAAACACATGCACACACACACACACGGACACGCACACACGCACACACACACACACACACACACACACACACACACACACACACACACACACACACACACGCAGACGCCCTCGGCTATCACATCGTGTGACCACTTCCCGAACTCTCCCGGTGAAGCCCGGAACCACAGCCAAGGGGGGGGGGGGTCACACATCAATGTGCACGTTCACACACACACACACACACACACACACACACACACACACACACACACACACACACACACACACTTGCGTTGGTTTAATCACACTGTTGTGATTTTTCACCGGCAACTCACAGCCGACTCACCTTTTGCGGTGTGGGATCCTTACCGAGTACCAAAGTGTGCGTAAAGTGTGTGTTTTGGTGAGTGTGTTTATGTGCGGGTTGTGCTCGTATACGAGGTGCAGGAGCGCACACAGCCTGGCGTGAAGCCCGAAAATCAGCAACAGTGTTGTTTCTAAACCGTAACATCTACACACACAGTACGCGCTGATGAATCAGTAAATAGAAGTCTATTTATGTGCGTGTGTGTGTGTGTGTGTGTGCGTGCGTGCGCGGGTGCGCTTGCGTGTGCATGAGCGGAGAGGAACCTCGGTTCACATACTTGACATACATTTTTATTGCAACAGGAAACACTTAGGCCAAACTCTCTCATGTTCCGAGGTGACTTGCGGGTTTTTTTTTTTCCTTTCGAGCTGGGCATTCCTCCGTCGGGGCGATCGCGCTCTCCCTGGAAGGACGAAGAGAGAGAGAGGGAGAGAGAGAGAAAGAGAGAGAGAGAGAGAGAGAGAGACTATTAAATGAGGTCATAATTGTTTCCTGCCTGACCCCCCCGCCCCCACGTCTCCCTCCACCGGTCCCCTGCATTGTGTTTCCTGTCGGGGCCGCAACCAGACGGCCCCTTATTTACCCGCCGCTCATTTCCTTTAATTAATATCCCTGAGCTCACATCTACGGCAGAGGATCTTGTCCTGTGAACCCAATAAAAGTTTGATGAACGCAATTTGTTTCACTGGGGGGTGGGGTGGGGGGGCGGTCGGCGGCGGAGAGAGGGGCGGGTTGCCAGTTTTTCCCGTCCTGTAAATTTCCAAAGAGCACCACCTTTGACGTTAGAGGTGAGAGTCGGACAAGGCGTCACGGCGCCGAGCGACGGCCGACGTGGTGTGTCGGTGTTGGTCGAAATCAACGCTTTCACTTGAAAGGTGGTTATTTCTTTCTTTCTTCATTTATTTATTATTTGATGTATGTATGTATTTATCTATCTATCTATCTATCTATCTATCTATTTATTTATTTATCTATCTATCTATTTATTCATTTATTTATTTGTTTATTTATTTATTTGTTTATTGTTTTATTGTTTTATTTATTTATCTATTTATTTATTAGTTGTTATATTTCTTTATTTATTTATGTGTTTGTTTGTCTGTTTTTTCACAATGGGGGGGGGGTTGAACGGAATTCTTGTACCCCCGTTTCCTGGCGGCGGCCGCGGCACGATGACATCCGACTGCGGGTGGATATTTTTTTCCGGGGGGGGGGGGGCTCCGTCAAAGAAGATGCCGCTCCGCATGCCCCGTAGCCGGCACCTGGAAAGAGAAAAAACAAAAAAAGGAGAGAGAGAGGGAGAGGGAGCGAGAGGGCGGTGGGGCGGCGAGCGATATAGGATATCCAGGAAAAACAGTATTGCTGTGGCTATGCCAAGAATAATGACTTTATTGAATTTGACTGTGGTACTTTACGGTCTCGCATTCTTCGATGATTGACTTCTCCCGTTGAGCCTCCACCACTCCCACCCCCACCCTCTCTTCGCCTCTTTTCTTCTTCTTCTTCTTCTTCTTCTTCTTCTTCCTCTTCTTCTTCTTCTTCTTACCTCCCCCACCCCCCGATCCCTGGAAAACATTTTGTCTTTGGACACAGAGCAAGAGTAACATGGGTTCCTCTGAGGCGATCAGCGGTGTGACCCCCCGGGGTGGGGGGCTCTCTCTGGCTCCGCCCGGGCTGCGGCGGGAAAAAAATATAAATTTGCGCTCCGCTAATTGTGTATGAAAATGCACTTTGATCTCGGTTGGGGGACTCGAACCGGAATTACGCCCCAACGCCGCTCCGACTCTTTTTTTTTTTTTTTTTTTTGGCTTGTCTTTGTTTGGGGTCCTCCGCCCACACGGGGGGATGCAGCCGAAAGCAACGACCACGCCCGCGCCGCGGCTCCACCGGCTGAAAAACGCAAACGCAATTACTTTTACCTTTTCTTCCAATCGAAACCCAAACGCGCGCGTGTACGAGGGCACGCCCACCGGGTTCACCTGAAACACACGCACACGCGCGGGCGCACGTGCATATGCACACACACACGGGTTTTAGCTACATGGTGAGGACCGTACAGGTGGCCACGAGGGGTTTCGTGACCACTGATCTTTTACCAGTTGCCGAGTTTTCTTTTACCGATAATGTCAGAAAGAAGCAGAGGGAGGAGTTCCCGGTCATCTCGGAACCCATCGGCTGTCGGCCTGACGACGGATTGGCTTTTATTAGATTATTTTCTATTTACTACTTACTATTTGTGAAACCATCCGGACGTGGACGTGAGGGTTGACCGTAAACAACGAGCGGCGCACGGAAGAGGAGGTCTCGGCCCGGATATCCACTGGCTACGCCGGAACCCCAGAGATATTGGCAATTGTATTTGGTTTATTAAATAAATTAGGAGAACACAGCTGAATGAAGATATAAATGTAAATACATATTCTAATAAATTATTTTACTAATACAACAATTATTGTATTATTGTATTACTAACACCCACAAACAAACACACACACACACACACACACACACACACACACACACACACAGGCTTTTGCTGCACAGTGAGGACCGTATGGATGGCGACACACACATTCACACACACACACACACACACACACACACACACACACACACACACACACACACACACACACACACACACACACACAGTATCACATTAAGATATTACTGCAATGCCACACATCTCACATTGTCCCATGACACACTTGCACACCCACACATACCGACACCCACACACACCCACACACACACACACACACACACACACACACCCACCCGCTCTGACCCGGAGTCAGAGTCAGAATCCCTAAACCGTGACATCCAGGACCGTGCTATAATTACAAGGCAGATGAACACACGGTGGTGCAGAGGCGACGCGGGGACGCGGAGGTAATGATCTCCAGAACAAAGAGCCCGACCTGGGAGAGCGGGTTCGGGAGTCAGCCACGGGGGCCGGCTCCACGCCGCGCCACGGGGACGACCTTGGAGAACTTTCCAGAAAGCGAGACTTTCGATACCCCCACTGTATATGTACAGTGTGTGTGTATATGTGTGTGTGTGTATGTGTGTGTGTGTGTGTGTGTGTGTGTGTGTGTGTGTGTGTGTGTGTGTTCATTTGTATGTGTGTGAGTTGGGTTGTAAAATGTGAATTTTCACTTGTGCATGCTATAGTCGTGGTGGTGGGGGTGGGGGTGTGCATGTGCACAAGGATGTGTTATTGCATCCGTGTCTGTGTGTGTGTGTGTGTGTGTGTGTGTGTGTGTGTGTGTGTTGGTGTGTGTGTTGTAAGTGTGTGTGCGTGCGCGCGCGCGTGCGTGCGTGTGTGTGTGCAAGATGCGTTCAAAGGCAGACGTGGCCTCGGGGGAGGAAAACCCTAGAAATTGGTTATTGTATCGCCGAGGCTATTTACCTATTTTGGGGATTAACATATTTAATTCCCCCTCTTAATCCCGTCGGAGTTAATGCCCTCGCATTTTCCAATTATCTAAGTGTGACGTGGGGGGGGGGGGGGGAGTCGGGGTCCCTCCCCTCCACCCGTACCCGGGCTCCAGCGCGGCATCCAGGTCTGGGGCGTGCGTCTTCAAAGGCGGCTTGTTGGGGCCGTGCTTTAATTGACTGAGCGGGCTAACTTTGCTGCTTGATGTGTCACTCGGGTTCTCAGACTTCGGGTTTTGGAACAGCAGGAAATCGAGTCAAGTCATCGGAATAGAGATTTTCTTTGGCGGTATTGAGATGTACAGTGCGAAGATCCATCCAGTCCTCAAAAGGGGTTACCCGTACCCCCTAGGGGAAGTGTGCGTTACTGCAGGGGGTACTCCTAAAAATGTAAGAATGTGTTGCTTATTAAATAAAAATATTGGTTCCATCTAAAGTTGAAACAGACACAAGTTTGAATAATCATATAATCGATCGCATGTACTGTATCTGCAGCAGGCTTTTAATGTCCATGTCAACACCGCCCCACGCCGCGACCATGCAGCCCGTCATTTACGTCCGTTTTCACATTTCTCCTCCAGAAACCTTTTGTGCCAGTGAAGGGGTAAGTCAGCTGAAAACATATCCAGTCCATCTCGAAAAAGTACGAGAACCGCAGCATTAGATGGTGGGACGTATCAGAGATGTAATTTAAATGTTTACAAAGGTTAATTAGAACAATCACATCACCGTCAGCCGCACACCACCGGCCCCGTTCTCATGAGGTTACAGCGTCAGGTGTTGATGCAATTACTTTCATAGGTATTTTTGTATTATTCTTTAAATACTGATGCCGAGGTGAGCGTGAAATTTCATATTAAAAGCGGAAAAGCAGTCGGAAACAGTGTGTTACCTATCAAATACTGTCGGTGAATAAAATCCATTAAAAGTCACAAGTAAAAAAATATATATATTTTTCGTTTTTTTGGCCGATTTGTAGCTAAAATCACACCACGTTCTTTCGTCCTTTTTTAAACAGTGGTGGGATAAGTTTGTTTTACACACATACACCACACAGACTGAAGCAAATGTTTAAAAGTAGTGGTCCTAAATGTACTTAAAGTATTAATCATACTAATTCTAAATGAGGGGTACAATGAGATATTTGCTTTGAAATGTACAGCCGTGGAGTAAAAGTCAGAGATCTCCAAAACTGAATATACTTACTTACTTAATTATACTGCAGATACTTAAAAAAAAAATACTTGTACTTCATCCATTTTTCGCCACTGATTTAACTTTTTTTTTTAAATTATCATTATGATGTCAATGTTGATTGCACAGTGTAATGGCTGTAGCACAATGACACCATCAGCGTTTAGCTTGGTTATCTATAGCCTCCATATCACTATGCATTGGAACTGCCACTGGGTACCAACTCCCGGGAAAATGATGGTTTTACAGCAGTGCGTCACAGGAAGTGTCAACCGATGCACAACCATGAGCGGAGATGGCGGACGGTGGAGTGATCTCCTCCAGGCAGATCATAAACCTGTGGATATATAAAAAACACTCGTTGAAATCGGTTGAGAAATGTAAACGTCATTGCCTTTTTTTTTATCCAGAAAACCCGCAACAGGCCGGTCTCGCCCGATCCAATATGGTGGAGACGTTGACGTATCACAGCAACGAGCCGAAGGAGTCGCCTTCTGTGTATATACTATGTCTATGATAACGCAGTCGAAATAAATAAAGTTCAACTAAATTGTGGCAATTTTAATTTTCCTCTTCGGTGAACATGCTCATTTATTCTTCTCGTATTTACAAAGTGCTGCTGATCATTTAGATAATTTACACATTTAATATTAATATCTTAATGATATTATATGACGATTTAAGTATTTGATCTGGATTTCATCGTGGCCTATGTGAGACCATCGTGTGACTATTTGAGGCTGATTCATGCACGCCTACATAACCACACACACACACACTCACAGCAGGAGCTCAGTGGTATAGTCCTCCCAAAGTTGCTTGTTCCACTCATCCCCACCCCTTGTGTGCCCTTGAGCAAAACACACAACCCCTCATTACTCCTGATGGCCGTATGAATAATTATATGCCGCTTTGGACAAGAGCATCTGCTAAATATTGATGCAATGTCGTTACTTTGAGACATTTAATGGAGGAAAAACCAGAGATTTAAGTAAATAACCTGCGATCCGAATTTATATGGAGCTCCCAGTAACCCGGCTAAATTAGATTTAAATGAAATCCACCTGGCGGGGCTGGTTCCCATGCAGCTCGCACACACACACGCACGTGCACATAAACAAAGCATTGGTCACGCTTTGTTTCAAAGCAACCTTGAGTATCCTATCACGCCAGAGCTCATTAGGCGATACTTACGGACGCCGCAGAATGTACTTTTTCTTCGGGAACTCTGCAAAGTCTGGACGAGTGGTCTTCCTTAGGTCCCAAAATTTCGACCCAGACATTTCTGGACTCCCAAAATGGAACCCAATGCATGTCGGAGGATCCAGATGGACGTGATCGTTAAAGTCACTCCAAACGCTCGCAAATGCGCAAATGCTGTACATAAGCACACATGCACGCATGCACACACACACACACACACACACTCACAGACACAGACAAAAATAACACAAACAGGCACGTTCAATGCGAATGCACACACACACACACACACACACACACTCAAACACACACAAACACTCGCACTATACACCAATTGATCACATATAAGACACGTGTAATATTACAATACACATTAAATAAACATGTAATAAACACATTAAACACAATGTAATACACATGTTATCATAAAATGGTAAAAGGGGTGCATTTATAAAGCACTTTTCTAGTTATACGACTCAAAGCGCTTTACCGTGCATAACTCAGATTCAGCCGTTCACACACACATTCACACATGGATAGCGGCGGCAGCTGTGCACGGCACACACCAGCTCAACGAGAGCACTGAGGGGGTTAAATGTCTCCCACTTCAGAACGCTACCAGGAGGATCTGGGACCAAAGCGGCAATCTTCTGAGCACTAGAGGACCCGCTCTACCTCCTGAGCTACCGCCCCATGTAATAATAAACTTGTAATACACACGTAATAGACAATTTAATACACATGCAATATGCAATACACATGGGATATGTAATACACATGTTATACAGGTGTAATGAACATCCAACACATAATGTAATGCACAAATGCAATTCCAGGGGTCTCATTCACACACACACACACACACACACACACACACACACACACACACACACATGCGCGTGTACACACACACACACACACACACATACACACACACTCACATACACACACACACACACACACACACACACACACACACACGCTCCTGGTCTGAGCATACAGGCCTGTCAGTCTGTTCAGTGTCAAAATGCGACTGGCGAGGAGACAGGAGAAGCATGGGGATGTAAAAACTACTTAAACCCCTTCCATCCCCCCCATACACACACACACACACACACACACACACACACACACACACACACACACACACACACACACACACACACACACACACACACACACCCCGGCCCCCAAACAGCCTGTCTCTTTGTCTGTCTCTCTATCTGTCTCTTTGTCTGTCCGCCTAGCTGTCTGTCAGACTGTGCTTTTATTAATACACATTTGTTAGAGGGATTCCTCAAGTATGACACAAACACAGCTCCCAACTAGAGAAACAGTGCATGTGATGAGGGTAGTGCTGTTGACATATGTTTGCGTGTGTGTCTGGTATTTACACGCAAGGTATTTACAGGTGTACAGTACACGGAGTGTGTTTGTATTCGGGGCTGGAATTTGCATGAGAGACGTTTACGAGGTGTGTGTTTTCAACCGAAAGTCAAGTCACACTTTATTTATGAAGCGCATTTCATACAATGCGCTCAAAAGTGTGTGTGTGTGTGTGTGTGTGTGTGTGTGTGTGTGTGTGTGTGTGTGTGTGTGTGTGTGTGTGTGTGTGTGTGTGCGTGCGTGTGTGTGTGCCGCTGTAGGTCGGTGCATAACACACAGAACATCTCGCTCGTCTTCCCCAAAAATTCCTTTCCCCTGCGAACCAGCCTGTGATTCCGTACACAAAGGCTTTTTTTTTACATTATTTCTCTTTTTTTTTTCGGCAGAAGCGTGAGCATCCCAAACTTTAATTACCAGCAGCTTCTCCGTGAATCCGATAATTACCGCGCCAAAGTTATGAACCCTCCGATTCTTTTTTTTTTTAACATGTTTGATCATCCACCCGTGATTGACAGCTGTGCCAGTTAAAACACGGACATGGCATGCGCCGCTGTCAGCTCTATTTAAAGTCCCGAACTTACTATCTTGGGCGAAAAAAAATGGAATGTCTCGCTCGTTCATTCTGACGTTTTTTTTTCTTTTTTCTTCCTTTAGCGACAATTTGTCTCTGCTAATATCAAAGGGCCATTCAGCGGCGCGGCCGCGGCCCAATGGCGTCCATTGTGGGCCCGGCCCTTCCCGTCACAAGACTCCAACTCGGCTGGCACCGGCCGCGGAACCGCAGATCCTGCTAAACCGACCCTTCAATGCATCAAATTCATCCACTGGAAATACAAAAGCTCTGACATACCGACTCATGGCATGTGTCTGTATGTGGGTGTGTGTGCATGCGTTTGTGTGTGTGTATGTGCGTTTGTGTGTGTGTGTGTGTATGTGTGTGCCTTTGTGTGTGTGTGTGTGTGTGTGTGTGTGTGTGTGTGTGTGTGTGTGTGTGTGTGTGTGTGTGTCTCTCTATGATCTGAAATTACTGTATGAGAAAGAGAGAAAGTGTAACATTTCTTTTCTTATGGATAGTGAAGGCTTTTTTCCAAACGAGTAAAGAGGCTTGTGGTGGATTCCCTGCAGAAAAACAACCAATAATAATCAGAACTCCGCCAGAATCAGTGGATCTACACAGCCAGCCTCTTACTAACATTATAACCCGCATAGATAGATAAATTAATTGATAGATATGTTAATTAATCCTGAGGGGAAATTGCAGCTCACATCGACACATCAATTAAACCTTATGATAAACAACAGTTATAAGCTAATTACATATAACTTAAAACATAAGCTAAGAACCTACAAAACTCTATATAAAAAAAGACAAAGAGAAGAGAGACCAGAAACCAATAAAATAAAGTCTGTATGTATTGTGCGTGTGTGCGTGTGTGTGTGCTGAGTGTGAGTGTATTGCAGAACAGAGATATACAATGGAAACTATAATTTTATGTAAGAACAAACATTATTATACAAAACAAACCGAAAATGCCAATCATTTTACTCTCATTGTTTGACAGAGAAATATTGTTCTAACAAACTTTGCATGGACCAAATAACCAGTCAAATGATGTTGCCCAAGTTTTTCCACTCATTTTGTAATATATGCTGTATATACATAATGTGAATATATATATATATGTTTGGTGCCATAACTTAGAATATCCTTGTATTGTATAGCATACTATTCCTGGCCATGAAATGATTGGATGAAGTGCTACTCATGAGCACTAGATGTACTAGATAAACAGACAAACAAGATAATGAAAATCATACAGCATACTGCTGCACTTCATAGGACAATGCTGTCGCCACAATACTTGTATTCACTCATTTTTTCGGTGGAAAAGTGAGCATCCCGACTGGTAATTACTGCTAAAGTTATGAACCCTCCTATTATTTTTGTTTCTGTTTCTTTTGATCATCCACCCTGATCATCCATTGATCACCCATAAAAGAAAAACAATTTAAAAAAAGTAAATATATATATATATATATATTTATATTTATATATAAACTAAATATATATATATATAAAATATATATATACATATATTTTTTTTGTGTGAATAACATTGTTCATCTCATTCCAATGGCAACTGTCAAGGGCTGGGGTATAACAAGTGAACAGGCAGTTCTTGAAGTTGATGTATTGGAAGCAGGACCAATGGGCAAGCGTAAGGATCTGAGGGACTTTGATAAGGGCCCAATTGTGATGGCTAGACGACTGGGTCAGGGCATCTCCAAACCAACAGTGTTGTCTTGTGTGGTGTTACCGGTATGCAGTGGTTAGTACCTACCAAAAGTGGTCCAAGGAAGGACAACCGGTGAACCGGTGACAGGGTCATGGGCGCCCAAGGCTCATTGAAGAACTTGGAGAGTGAAGTCTAGCTTATCTCATTTGATCCCATAGAAGAGCTACTGTAGCACAAATTGCTGAAAAAGTTAATGCTGCTATGATAGAAAGGTGTCAGAACACACAGTGCATCACAGCTTGCTGCGTATGGGGCTGTGTACCTGTGCACCACCGAAAACACCTACAATGGGCATGTGAGCATCAGAACTGTATCATGGAGCAATGGAAGAAGGTGGCCTGGTCTGATGACTGATGCTCTGATGTTTCTTTTACATCATGTGGATGACCTGGTGTGTGTGTGTGTGTGTGTTGTTTACCTGGGGAAGAGATGTCACCAGGATGCACTATGGGAAGAAGGCAAGCTGGTGGAGGCGGAGTTATGCTCCGGGCAATGTTCTGGTGGGAAACCTTGGGTGCTGGCATTCATGTGGATGTTACTTTGACACGTGTCACCTACCTAAACATTGTTGCAGACCAAGTACATCCCTTTATCCCTTCCTCTTTCAGCAGGATAATGCGCCCTGCCACACTGCAAAAAAAATGTTCAGGAATGGTTTGAGGAACATGAGTGTGGCAGATGAGGGGGCGTGGTTAAGCCGGGGTCTGATTGGTCGGGGTCGGCTGGGAGAGTTTTCTTATGTGTTGTTTGTCTTGCAGTGAGAGCGCGTGGAGCAGGATCCAAGAGCCTGAGAGCAGATCGCAGAAGCAACCCTAACAGACACTAACAACTCTGATTTATCATTTATGTTCCTGTTTGGCCAGCAAACCCTTTTTTGTCTATTTAATTGTAATAAAAACCCAGCCGGTTCGGCGCCTCACTGCCACAAAGTCTCCGTCTCCCTCCCTGAAACCCGTGTCTGTGTGGACAGAGCTGTCCACAATGAGAAAGAGATCAAGGTGTTGACTTGGCCTCCAATCTCAATCTGATCGCTCATCTGTGGGATGTGCTGGAACCACAAACCCCAATCCTTGGGGGCCCCACCTCACAACTTCCAGGACTTAAAGGGTCTGCTGCTAACGTCATGGTGCCAGACACCACAGGACACCTCAGAGGTCTTGTGGAGTCCATGCCTCTACGGGTCAGAGATGTTTTGGTGGCACAATATTAGTGGTTATTAGTGGTGGTTTTAATGTTGTGGTATGCATGTGTATATATATATATATATATATATATATATATATATATATATATATATATATAAACTGTATGTGTGTGTGTGTGTTGTGTCAATCCTGTTAAAAAGTACATTTAAAGTTGATCAATGAAAAATTAAAAGAGGGTCGCTCAGAGAAAACTAGGAGCAATTGCCCTAATTGTACACTCTGTAAAACAAAGAAAAATGTATACCTTCTATATAATACTGAACTGTAAAAAATATATAAATATATATACTGTATATATGTATAAATATAATATTATTATTATTATTATTATTATTATTATTGTTGTTGTTATTATTATTAATAATAACAATAATAATAATAATAATAATAATAATAATAATAATAATAATAATAATAATAATGTGTATAATAATACCTACATCAACTTCCACTTCCCCTGTCCTCCTGAAGCATCAACCTCTCTTTCACTTCCATCTTTCTCTCTTCCCCTCGCGAGTGTCTCTTCTCTCCATCAGCACTTGTTGCTCCACTTCACCTCTCCCCTCCTGACCACAAGAGGACAATTCCCCCTCTCCACTCTCCACTCCAACCCTCCCTCCTGCGCCACTCCTCCCTTCCAGTGGCCACAATCCGGCTATTGTACCCCCACCCCCTCCTTGTCTCCATACGAGCCCCGGACCCCCGCCCCCAGTAGCCCCCGTCCCTCCTCCGTCACCCCGAGCCGCTATGAGCTATATTACTTTGACCCCGGCCCATCAATCTGCTTCAATTGGATAATGATCAGTAATCACGTTCTTTCAGGGGAGTCTATAAAACTGGAGGGGCTCGGAGGGGGGGTGGGGAGGGGTTCCTTCTGTTCCCCCGCCACCACCCCCAACCCCCTCATTTGATCGTGGAACCCTTTCAGCGTTCAGGCCCCCCTGCTAAATACCCTCGCACACGGGCTTACCAGCACATACATGCATGGCACCTCATAAAGGAAGGGGGGGGTTAATGGCGAACCCCCCCCTCCGCCCACCCCCACTCCTAAAGAAGGGACAAGGTGGAGCCCAGCAGGGAGAGGGAGAAGGGAAGGACCTCCTCTTCACCTCCTACCGAGACGCCCACACCCCTCCCTTACTTTAAAGCTGACCCCTCCATTAGGTCGTTTTGTACGACAGCCTTGTAATCGATAGAGGGGCCTTCCACCGAGACAGGAGGGAGGGGCTGGGGTCGGGTGAGCAGGGGGGGGGGGGGGGGGGGGGGAGCGTCACGGGTGTCAGGGAACGAGGGATAAAGAGAGAGATTAGGATAGGGTTGATGGGCAGGGATAAAGAGAGAGCCAGAGAGAGAGAGAGAGAGAGAGAGAACTAGAGTGAAAGAATGAGCCAATGGACCGGTACGGACGGGGGGGGCGGGGGGGGGGGCGGGGGGCAATTAAGCGGCGAGCCGGACGCCTTTCCCTCCGCCCGACCAAGGTCTTTTTCAGAAATTTCTCTCCGAGTCCCAGAGAAGAAGCAAGAAAAATGGAAAAAAAAAAAAACCCATTCATTTAGGCCCCAAAAGCGAACAAATGGTGTGTGCTTCAGATAATAATCTAAAGCACACACCATCCCCCGAGTTCGGCCAAATCCGAGTGTTGGACTTTTTAATGCTCCCTCCCCTTCCCCTCGTCCTCGTCGTCCTCCTCCTCCTCCTCCTCCTCCGCAGCTTTGTTTGCAGAGGGAAATGACTTAATGTGTGTTACTGTATGAGTCCTTAAGTGGTGTTATCGCACGTGGAGATAACATCTGAAGTGAAGTGTGTGGGGGAGGGGGGGTGAGGGGTGGCGGGGGCGGGGGGTTCAGGAGGAGGGTGAGAACACAAGATGGCCGCTTTCGCAGCGTATTGCACATGTCCGCGTCCGCGGCTGACCCCCCCGGCAGCGGCTCACCCGCCTCGCTTAGCGCTTATCAATCCGTTCCCCATTGTGATCCCCGGCCGGTGGGGGGAAGAAGCATCGTGCCCCCCGCCCCGCCCCGCCCCTCTCCTCCCCGCCCCGCCCCGCCGCCTCTTTTGCGTACAACGCTTAGGCCCCGAGACGGGCCGAGCGGCAGCTTGACCGCCATTTAAAACGCCATCGCTCCAGCGGGGGGGGGGGGGGGGGGGGGGACGGACTCCTTTTGTGGGGCGAACGCTTCTGCGCCCGTGAATACGTGCGGTCCACACAGCGCAGCCATGAATGGAGTCTCTCTCTCTCTCTCTCTCTCTCTCTTTATGAAGTGAGGGGTCTGTCTTGTATATCATTATTCCGGTCCCGCCCCATTCTTTTGGCCCCCCGTTTAGGCCTCTTACACGCCGAGCATATGCCTATTCAAAGGGTGGCACCACGCAAGGCCGGCACAGATGGAGTCACCCTCCCCGTCGACGGGGCCCACAATGGAGAATGGAAATCAAAGTTAAAGGGGTGCGACCGACCCTATTTAGCCCGCACAAAAGGTGCTTGTAGGAGGCAGGGCGTGCAAGCCAACGGGGGACGGGGGGCGGGGGGGGGGGGGGGGGGTGCAGAGGGGGACGCCGAGGGGATTTGGGGGGGTTGGGGTACATGTCACGGGCCCTAAGACTTCATCCTCAGCTGGCCCCGGCTCGGTCGCCGTGGAGATGGGGGACGGGGCGCTGAGACAACCTCCTCGCGTCGCTGAATTACACCGCTCGGCGTGGTAATTGAATTTGTTTTTCGCCGTCTGCAGGAAGAAACAAAAGGGGCCAAATTGCCAGCTGAAGAGAAAAAAAAAAAAAAAGTCAAATATACAACGGTTGTTTATCGCGAGCCAGAGACCCGGGACATATGGACGCTCCCTACGACGGCTCGATGAGTTCCCCAATTGTATATGGCGCTGTAAAATGTGCCGTGTGCTCCCTAATTATTAGTTGTAAACCTTGAGCTGTCCGCTTTTTTTTTTTTTTTTTTTACAAGACGTATTAAGACAATGCGGAATCATCCGTGACACCCCCTTCCCCCCCCTTCCCCCCCGGCTCCAGTGGAACCACCCCGGCCCGACCATCCCAGAACCTTCAACACTGAATACCTGTTCACACCTTTGCCCTGCGTCGTTTTGGTCCACGTCCCCAAAACGTCACGCGGGGTGAGCGGCGATGACGGCCGTGAGGTAAATAAACAGCTTTGTTTAGCAGAGGAAGTGAAATAAACTCAGTGGTAAATGTGGGACGGGGGGCCGGCGGGGGGCGGGGTGGGGGGGCATCCTGTTGCGGCAGGGGATGCTTGCTTTGAACGCGGCGCAAATGAGCCCCGTAAAACAGTGTGCGTTGGTTAAAGACGCGCTGATTTCGCTCTCATTAAAAAAAATCACTGCCGCTCTCTACTGTACCGTCGCAACACCTCTGCGTTTAAGGGCCGGGGAAGGGGGCCCCTCTGGGGCCGCTGTCTGCTTTCCCTGGGAAACGCCGGACGCGGTTTAAGTTTCCTCATTCACGCGGGTGAATCTCGAAAACGTCTCGTTCATTTGCCCGTTACCGATAGTGATTATTTTACACCGTCTACGTGGTCGGCAAGGTTATCATAGTCAGTGAATCGACTTCATGAAACGGCTTGAATTCGCCCCAAAAAAATTGGTATTTCATATGGGCCCTCAACTTGAAATCAAGCAAGGCGCAAATTTTAATGTTGGGACAACCACAAAAATATTGATTTACCAAATTATTACAGATATACATATATATATTACATACATATTTTTTACGACTCAAATCCAACGACATCTTTCAGGTTGTATAATCATTTTTTTGTTTTTTCTCGAGATCAGGCTCGGACAGGAAGCAGGGAAACTCTAATTGAATCAGAAATGTTCCTGGTGCGCTGAGTCACGGTTTTGACATGTCGGCCAATTTGATTCATCGTTCAGAGTCAAACAATTTTTTCTCAAAAGTCAAAATTGGCTTTCCCTCTAAATTTTACATGTAAATAATTCATTTCAGTGAATGAATGTGTGGTCACAAAGCTACAAAACATATAAACGTGTATAATATAATAATATATATATATAATTATATATAACACAAAATGCTGTTATTTCTAATAATATTGGAAAATCCATTCTATTGATCATAACTCGACGACCATTTTATTTCCCTGGACGTTTCACCATTACCGCACGGTGGTTGTCGCTAATTCCCCCCGTGCGGCGGATAATGGACGCTCACCCTCTAATGGGATGTCGTGGTGGTCATCGGCTGAAGGCTCCTGGGCAGGGGGCGAAGAGGGCCGCACGGCGCGAACCCGGGCGTGACCTTTGACGCTCTCGACGTCGCCAGCTGGCCGCTGTTACAGCTGGCTCGCCCAGTATGTCAAAGCACACACACACACACACACACACACACACACACACACACACACACACACACACACACGTGCACACACGCACGCACGCACGCACGCAACACACACACACACACACACACAGAGCCAGGCATCCATGTTGATGATGTTGATCATGTTCCAGTCATGAAACAGATGTATAGTCCCATTCGCACAGTGTTTGTTGCTCTTTTCGTTTCTGTCTATTTTCACATATAAAGTGTTGCTCTTTTCCTTGATTTCATTGTACCGAGGGTGATCAGAGTTTAAAACTAGATGTCGTATCGAAGTAAAATATACATGTTAAATAAAAAATGGATAAACAAATAAACAAATAAATTAATGAATATTATAACGAATAAACAAACAAATTAAGAAAAACTATAAAATAACAAATAAACAAAAAAACATGAATAATGTTTAACATTATTTAGGTTACTCATAAATATGACTGAGGAGGAGTGGACTAGTCTACTAGTCTATTAGTCTACTCGTCTACTAGTCTACTAGTCTATTTGTCTATTAGTCTACTAGTCTATTAGTCTACTAGTCGAATAGTCTACTAGTCTGTTAGTCTACTAGTCTACTAGTCTACTAGTCTACTAGTCTACTAGTCTATTTGTCTATTAGTCTACTAGTCTATTAGTCTACTAGTCGAATAGTCTACTAGTCTGTTAGTCTACTAGTCTACTAGTCTATTTGTCTACTAGTCTACTAGTCGATTAGTCTACTAGTCTACTAGTCTACTAGTCTATTTGTCTACTAGTCTACTAGTCTACTAGTCTATTAGTCAACTAGTCTATTAGTCTAATAGTCTAGTAGTCTACTAGTTTACTAGTCTGCTTGTCTACTAGTCTATGAGTCTACTAGTCTACTAGTCTATTTGTCTACTAGTCTCTGTCTACTAGTCTACTAGTCTACTAGTCTATTTTCTACTAGTCTCTATCTACTAGTCTACTAGTCTACTAGTCTACTAGTCTATTGGTCTACTAGTCTCTGTCTACTTGTCTACTTTACTCGTCTGCTAGTTTGCTAGTCTTCTAGTCTAAGTACAGTCACCTTTCCTTAGGTTACATATATATTTGATGCATTTTATAATTTATTGTCTGTGTAGGAATGATTAACATGAGAACCATAAATAGTTGAGAATACCGGGAAACTGTTGAGTGTTGAGACAGAGCTCTAATCTTCCAAAAATGAAAAACAAATTTTCTAAAACTCTTAAAATCATAAAACCCTTTAAAAATCCTTTAATTTAGAGTTTTGTTTCTGTTTTCCATGCAGTTGTCCCTACGAGTAGATGTGCCCAGTTTCTGATGTCCCCACTTGTGGATGTCCCCATTTGCCGATGTCCCTACTTGTAGATGTCCCCACTTGCAGATGTCCCTACTTGTAGATGTCCCCGCTTACAGATGTCCCCACTTGCAGATGTCCCCACTTGCAGATGTTCCCACTTGTGAATGTCCCAACTTACAGGTGTTCCCACTTGTGAATGTCCCACTTACAGGTGTTCCCACTTGTGAATGTTCCCACTTGCAGATGTGTAGATGTCCCGCTTGTGAATGTCCCTAGTAACAGTTGTCGCTACTTGTTGATGTCCCTACTTGTAGATTTCCCCACTTGCAGATGTCCCTACTTGTAGATGTCCCTGCTTACAGATGTCCCCACTTGCAGATGTCCCCACCTGCAGATGTCCCCACTTGTAGATGTTCCCACTTGTGAATGTCCCCACTTGCAGAATTGTAGATTCCCCGCTTGTAGATGTCCCCACTTGCAGATGTCCCTACTTGTAGATGTCCCTGCTTACAGTAGTGCAAATGTCCCGCTTGTAGATGTCCCCACTTGGAGATGTAACCACTTGCAGATGTCCCCACTTATATATGTCCATACGTGTGTGTTTGTGTGTGCGTGTGTGTGTGTGTGTGTGTGTGTGTGTGTGTGTGTGTGTGTCCCACAGCAATTTCCAAGTCCTAAACACACAGCTACTGTACCCCAACAGACTTTCACCCCGTCTGGGCGTTGAGGGGGGATAATCCTCGGCTGATAAATAATCAGCAGCTGATTAATCGAATGGCTGGATTGTCGCTGCTCCGGTGCCAGTGATGAATTAAGAAACATAAGAGACATTGGAGACATCAAACATGAAACTCTTCTCGTGGGAATGGGACTAACTCTAATTTTGTAGTGCGAAAATTCAGATGCCATACCTTATTCGGGGGTCCAAAAAATTGACAAATCCTCAAACGGTGACGTCCCCAGGGAACACATTGGAAGTGTTATACGTATATTGACACACACGCGGGCACGCACACACACACAAGCATACACCGCGTCATGCCAGATCTGTGCAAATTGATCCGGCTCGTACCGGCTCCAGCCTCCCGCCCCCATCCGGTCTGCGTCCAATCCATCCACGCTCCCACGTCCTAAATGACACGTCCCCTAACGAATTACATCTAATGGAATAACCATCAGAATGTCATTACTTTGGCGGAATCAGTGTGTGTGTATGTGTGTGTGTGTGTGTGTGTGTGTGTGTGTGTGTGTGTGTGTGTGTGTGTGTGTGTGTGTGTGTGTGTGTGTGTGTGTGTGTGTGTGTGGTCACTTTGGCCACATACTGTACCGGTGCACTCTGCTTTCACACTGCACTCATTTAACATTTTGTAAATTGGGAATATACCTTTTTATATACCAGACATCAATTAATTGTTTTTATTTGATTAATTGTATTTTTTTATTTATTTTGTATTGTATTTTATTTATTTATTTATTTATTACTATTATTATTATTATTATTATTATTATTAATATATATTTTTTCTGTACATATTATGTATTATTAAACTTTGTTTTTACTCAATAA
Organism: Zeus faber; assembly: GCF_960531495.2. NCBI lineage: Eukaryota > Metazoa > Chordata > Actinopteri > Zeiformes > Zeidae > Zeus > Zeus faber. The sequence continues at coordinate 10,303,110 of NC_137206.1, read as the reverse complement.
AACCTCCGTCTTAAATTCCCATTTCTCGCGAGGTTCGGGGTTCAACATGGAACCCTCCAAAAATGTCCACAATACATTACAGTACGTACGCCGGTGGGTAACTTCCCAACATCCGACAGCTCTCCGTTCCTGGAATTGACACTTTTCAATTTTCCTCATCTTCCCCATATGCCACACTGTCCCCCTTTGCCTCAGAAAGAAAAAGAAAAAAAAGTCATTACGTCGCCATCCCCATCAAATCCATATCCATGTCCTTGGTATAGGACAGGGAAGGTGGCAGCGGTGGCAGCAGTGGCAGCGGTGGCGGCGGTGGCAGCGGTGGCGGCGGTGGCGGCAGTGGCGGTGGCGGCAGTGGCGGTGGCGGCGGCTGCAGCGGTTGTGGGCTCCACGTGAGGCCTCCGTTCCAGCCTCCGTTCTGTGGCCAAATCCATCGCCGTTGTGGCGGCGGTGGCGGCAGTGGCGGTGGCGGCAGTGGCGGTGGCGGCGGCTGCAGCGGTTGTGGGCTCCACGTGAGGCCTCCGTTCCAGCCTCCGTTCTGTGGCCAAATCCATCGCCGTTCTTCCATGCTCCTCCGCTTTGGTCTCCATCATGTCCTCCTCCTCCTCCTCCTCCTCCTCCTCCTCCTCCTCCTCCTCCTCCTCCTCTCCTCCACTACCATTCCGGAGCTGTGGGCAGATGGTGTTTTTATAAAGTCCAGTAGGAATAGGACTGTGAGTAAACAATGCAGCACATGCCAACTCAGTAATTGCTGGGCACTATTACAACCCCACTGCTTGGCAAGGGAGTGGGGGTGGGGATATGGGAGGTAGAGAGTAGACGAAGAGAAAAAAAAGTGAGCGAGGTGGAAAGAGATAAAGCGAGATGATGCTGTAAAAATTATTTTAACAGACTGGAGAGAGGGTGGAGGGTGATTGATGGAATGGCGAAACAGACGAATGAGAGGGCTGGGGAAGGAGCGGAGCTGGGGAGGAACCAGGGGGTGGGGTTGGATGGGGAGGGGCGGCTGGGTGGGTAGATGGTGTAGGTGGAGGAGGGATGGGGCAAGTAGCACAAAACACACACGCACGCATTCACGCGCAGTCACACACACACACACACACACACACACACACACGCACACGCACACACACACACAGACATGCATGCTCACCTCGCAGCTGGAGCCAAAAAAGCGCAGCTGGCGAAGGTGCAGGGGGGCCAGAGGGAGGGGAGGGGGAGAGGGGGAGGGGATGGGATGGAATAGACAGGGCTGGGCCGTTCTGGGCCGTGCTGGGCCGGGTCGGGCCAGCAGGGGCAGTGCTGGGCCTACCGCCTCCGGGCAGTGGGCTCCCAGCCCAGTCTCACAGTCCCAGACACTGGTCCGTGGTCTCCAGTGCTGACACCAGGCCAAACGCAGCCCTTCCTCAAAGCCCCAGTCAACGGTCAGACACATTCTGAAGACCATGGACTCCACCAAAATACCCCACCCCGCTCTCTCTTGCGTCATTATTTAACTCTTTGGTCAGCCCTTCCAGTTAGCCGGCACTGATAACCTTTGAAATTAAATGAATGTCGCGTGAACGATGGGATCAACCCAACGCCTTAAACCATGTGCAGGCGTGAAGGTGTCTTTCAAATGCATCCTTGTTCATTCACCAGCAAACAAAACAACGCACGTTTCTTCTCACTTTTGCACCCTTCGTGGGATCCCCCGCGGCTTTGGTCCCTGCTACCGCGGCGGCTCACCTTCCCCGGGTGGGGTGAATGAAGTTCAGTCCACTCCGAGAAGCGTCTCTGCGAAGATCCGAATCAAGACTCCAAAACAATTTGGTTAAATGTTATCCCCCGTAGCCCCAGACGTTGTTAGCGTTGCTGGATGGCATCCAGACGACGTACCAAACACGAGACGTCGAGAAATTAAGCATCAATGCCCTCCACCGCTCACCACCTGCCGCCTGTCTTCAGATCGCTATTTATTCGTGGAGCCTTCATCACTTAACGGAGGGGTCCTAATCGTCTGCGGAGAGCCTTCCCGTGATGCGGCATTGAGCCCGGCGCCTCCAGGGACGTCAATCAGAGGGCGTCTCTCCGCGGATATGACAGCATGGCTTCTTTACATCACACACTTGCTCGGATCGGCCACACTCGGAGAAATGAGGCCAAGGAAAAGCACGGAATCGCAAAGGAATGCATGAAATTTCATAGGTTTTTAGCATGCCTGAAGTTAATATATGTCAATACATAGTGGTCTCCTAGTGTAATTAGTGTATTTATTAGGGTCGGTAGAGTCGGAGCTTTGTTTTCCTGAGCACGACGCTGTGCACCGCCCCCTCCGAGCTCGCACATCTTCAAAGACGCAACAATCAAGTCGTTCTCTGAGATCAAGTCTCGACGAGTACGTGGGAGAATTCAAAAGCCGGCGAGAGGGCGAGATTTGTACCCGGGCAAATTTTAGCGGGTGGGGGCGTGGGTGGGGGTGGTGAAGCACCTTCCAGAGCCATCAGGTCAGCCGCTCTCATCGGGGACAATTAACCAAAATCACTTTTTTTTTTTTTTTCTTCGCTCGTTCTAAATCTGCGGTTAAATGACCGGTCCCGTTAACCTTGAAGTTTAGCGCCCACATGAATATTGAATGATTCTTAACCTTCTGCTCCATCCCTAATTGAAGAAAAGAGGGGGGTATTACATATTTGTAATTAGTAGCTCGATCTTAAGCTACGTGCTTAAGATAGAGTTTAAGAGCGTCCCCTCATTACCAAAACCGTGCGCGCTCCATAAATTATGCACGCGGAGGTATGGAGGTAATTTTGGGAAAAAAATATATATTCTGGAAAACTTACATTTTTTTCCCCCCTCCCCGGGAGTAATTATATTGACAAATTACTCCTGGACCTTGTCATTAATACCGATCCTAAGGAGGTTAAACGTTTCCCTCTCCCACGCAGATGGGAAAAACATCACAGACCAAGTTACAAGAAGTTCGTGGGAAACCGACGCTGGCCTCCACGGATCGAGGACCAACGAGACCTTGCGTCGGGAAAAAAACGCCGCTTCTGAGCGACGTCTCGAAAAAAATCGATCTCAAATAGCTTCAGATCTTGAGCGTTGCCCAAACCGACGTTATGCACTGAGAGAGAGAGAGAGAGAGAGAGAGAGAAGAACCTGACTCCATATCCTGACAGGATGCAGTATAAAATCCCCTGCTCCTCCATCTGACCGACCCTCCCTGTGTCCTCAACAAAAGGGGATGTCTCCATGGGCCCACCGCTACCTGCTTCATCATGCTTGTTCCTCACCTCCGGTTCGCCAGCAGGTCCAGGCTCCCGCCATTAATCTCGGGTGAAGTTGAGCGGCGGAGAAGGTGGCAACGGGCGGGGGTTGGGGTTGGGTGGGTGGGGGGGGGTGCGCTTTGTCCGAGGTGGAGGGAGGTGTGAAAGTGGGTCAGAGGCCTTGGACCGAAGCGAAGGCAGCTGCCCGTTCAGTGCCCCAGCCCTCCTCCAAGAGCGCCGACAACCCCCCTTCACCACCACCTCCACCTTTAGCAAGGGCGGAGTTGGCGAGGGACCTTTCGGAAGCCATTATGCATCACTGCTTCGAAGAGCATCTAGGCCTATCGCTCAGGTCGGTGCACGCACCTCGCACGTCTCGCGGATCCACGCCGTGTCCATAATGATCTTAAAAGGCTAAACCCACCTCGGCCCGGCCGCCGTGAGGAGGAGTTCGGAAAAGACGAGACGGATGATGAGGCGGTGATGGACGGGGGCGGCCTTCCTTTCCCCCGGTTCCAGGGGGAAAAGGAAGCGCCTCGCGTCGGCAAAATGTGCCTCGGCGGCCTTCCTTGGGAGCCGCGTCGCCGCGTCAAAACAGGGGGAGCGGGCGGCGGGGAACACATCGCCATAAATGTATTAAAATATCGCTTTTACACCTCATCTATCACGAGTGCAATTTCACGGGTCCCTCTGTTAAAAAAACATTAATTTTGTTCTCTGACCTGTTGCGAGCGGAGGCGTTAACATGGGCGAGGCAGTTGTGACTTATCACATTTTCAATTACCTCGGAATACTGTCGCCAAAAGAGGGGAGATAGATGGGGAGAGGGGGCGAAAAGGGAGGGCGATGAGGGAGAGAGAGAGAGAGAAGAGAGAAGAGAGAGAAGAGAGAAGAGAGAGAGCGCCTTCCACAACAACTTTATTTACCGGGACAAGTGGTATGGAAAAGTGAGATTTAATGAGCGATGTTTCTTCACCGCGGCGCTAATGGAACAGACATGCATGCGGCGGAGTCTGGGGACAGGGAATGACTCGGGGTGGCTTCACTCGGTCTTGCTTTTATATCTCCGTGGCGGGACCCCGCCGCGGTGGTTCGGTAACGTGATAAAAAAAAAAACAACAACAAAAAAAAAAAAACCACATTAATTTAAATGGCGTGATTTCCTCGTCGCCCCGTCGTCCGTGCGGATTCTGACGGCTACAGCAGAGGAGGGGCGGGGGGGGGGCGTCGTTTCGGAGACGGGGAGGTTCCCGGGTGAGTGGAAATGAAGAGTGCTCTTGAATCCAGCCCGGGCGGCTCCTCTAAACCTGTCCAGGAGCGGGCCGTTCACTCCGCTGTGACGTCGATGGAGATCTGCATCGCCGGGCAATATCAAGTTCCGTGTCTTGCCGAAAACCTCGTTGGATGAATCGCGTCTCGCCAAAAAATCGAAGTGAGGCTCTTTAAAAAGGCTGATACGTAAACTTTTTTTTTGGCAGGGGGGGTCCAAGAACCCCCAAAAAACAAAAATAAAGAAAACGCTGCCCCCCTTCCGCACGTGGCTGCTGGGACAAACAAACTCTGCTGGCACGGTGTGGGACGGCTCCCCCTCCCCTCGCGCTGTGCGTCCCCCTCCCTCGCCTGTCGGATCCAGACAAACGGCGGCATATTTGTCCCGTGACTTTGGGAACGTGGGAGGCGAAAAAAAAAAAAACGACCTCAATTTATTGTGGATTACCGTCGGCGGAGTGGCAAATGAAGGCCCGGGACGACTGTGAAGCGGTAGCGTAGATTTAATGACACAGTTTACTCCAGGATTTAGGGCTCCCTCTCTCCCTCTCTCCCCCTCTCTCTCTCTCGCTCTCTCTCTCTGGGATGTACAAACCCTTCCAGTTGTCATAAAGTAAAGCCGCCAAAATTACTATCGCAGGGGCTATAACCAAGGCACGGCCCTGTTAAGTCACGTGGACATTGTAGGCCTTTTGAAGCTTCACGCTCATTTCTTATGGAATATATATATCTATATATATAGATATATATATTGACGTTAAAAATAAAACTGTAATGACTAATAATACAGGTGGAATTCCATTATTGGACCCAAAATGACATATCATTGGCGGCGCAAACACGGAGTCACCCCTTCGCAGAGAGAAAGTGGGTTTATCTTCCCAGAATAGATGGATGAAGACGAAAGAAGGACCCCGCCAGTGGCAGGGCGGGGCAGCACCGTATAATTACAGGGCTCAAATCAAGGAGCTCAGCTGAAAAGCTAATGTTGACTTACCAACTAAGCTTTCAACTGTTTAATCCGTAGACCCCCCCCCCGGACATGGAGGAATTATCTTCACAGGCGTCAGCGAAAGAAACCCAAAAAAAAAAAAAGGCCAGGAGCGATGGATGGACGTCAAGTCCCTCTCAACGCCGCGTCCGACCGGGGGGGGGGGGGGGGCGGCGAGAACAGGGCGGTTGGCCTCGCCGCTCCGTCACGTCGGTGTCGCCCCCCCCCCCCCCCCCCCGCTCTGAAAAGATAAATTAAGTCCATAAAAAAAGCGCCCGCCGAAACGTTTCGCTTGTCCGCATCCAGACCAGGCTGCGAGTCCGGGGGGAGCGGCTCGCGTTTTGGGGTCGGCCCGGCCCGCCACCGTTCGATTCGTTTGGCGGCGGCGGCGGCGGCGGCGGCCTCGAGTTTGTTTCCGGGGCTCGGGAAAAGCAGGTAGAGCGGCGGCCCTCGCCGCTCAAACCGCGCTCCGGGATCGTCGGTTGTTCCTCCTTATTCGGAGATAATGAATAATACACACCAGGCGGACCTGCGGCCGCCGGTGCCAGCCCGGGCTACCAGCTTCACACGCACATGTGGATGTGATTTCACCGGGATCATTGTTATTTATATATTTTCTTTCTTTCACCGCAAATCAAAGAAAGATTCAGAGCTTTGAGGGGGGAGAAAAACAAACCCAGAACTGATCATCATTTTTCAGAAAGGGGGAAACAAACAAGAGGCGAAGAGAGAGAGAGAGAGAGAGAGAGAGAGAGAGAGAGAGAATGGGAGCGTAATGGTTTGGTGGAGCCGCGCACATGTCCGTTGATTGCGAGGTATTAGTGTCACCCCCGCGAGCGAGCCGAGCAAACTCCAACGTCAGTGTCTATTCATTCACTTAAAAAGTCGCATTGGAACCGATCTCACCGGCCCCCACCGGTGGCTGTTGAGGGCGGGGTGGGGGGCGGTGGGGAGTGCCTTCTCGTGGGGAATTTTGGACGATCGCGCCGCAGCGAACCGGATCGTATTCAACGAGCTCTCGGAAAAAAAAAGGAACGTTTTTTTTTGTTTTTTTTTCCCCGACGGAGATAAATTCGAGATGAGTAACGCTTTGGGGAAGAAAAAAAAAAAAAAAGAAGCCATCATAACTCCGAGGATGAAAATTTAGGTGTTGGATTACAATA
>NC_137206.1:10223939-10291439 GCF_960531495.2 Zeus faber | reverse complement strand
TGGTGGAATGTGGAAGGAGTTTACGGTTTCGTGGGCATCTGTAAATAAAGAGGGTAATTTACGGGGCTTTCAGTAACAATTTGGAATAGTGTGGGGAAGTGTAATTTGAGAAAAAAAAACAAAAAAAAAACAAGAACAAAAAACCAAATCCCAGAACTTCTCCAGTCGCTTTAAGACTTTTTGAGCTCCGCCGCGCGGTTTGCGGCGTGACCGCGGCGTTTCGAAACTGCGGGATGGCTACGAAAAAAGGACTCCCCCTTTCGTGAGATAGCTATCTCGCCATAATCCCGCCCCCTTTTTTCTAATTATGCAGCTCACCGCAGATGGGGACCGATGCGCCGCCGATCCGTTCGTGCGCCTCGCTCCGCATGTCGGAGGCCACTAAAAGCTGAGGCTGCGTCCGTTTGCCGACGGGTGTCGAAAGCAGGAAGCGGCATGGAGGGGAGAGCAGCACGTGAGAGAGAGAGAAGGGGGAGAGAGAGAGAGAGAGAGGGAGAGAGAGACGGACAGGAGGAATGAAGGAGGGATCCTTCTCGAGGGTCAGGGCACTCCACTCGAATTTGATTGGTTTGCTGTGTCCGTCGGTCGGAGCGTGGTGCCGCTCTATCGAGAGCAGGGGGGGGATGAACGTCGCAAATAAGGCAAAGAAAGGAAAGAAAAGAAAAGAAAGGAAAGGAAACGAAAGGAGAGGAAAGGAACGCCGGCGGCCGCAATTGAATTTGTGTTCAGCGGGAAGCGGGTGAAGTGCGGTTGGGGGTCGGGCCTCCCAGCACGTTCCCAGGTAATCAGGACGCATCGCCGTCGCTTAACGGCGTGTTTATCAAAATCCCCTCCCTGCGACGCCGCCGTTATGTCATGTGATGTTTTCTCTCTCGGTGCTTGTCAGTTTTTTTCTTCCTTTTTTTTTTTCTGCGGAGATGTTGGAAAATTCCATTACGGGGTGAGCGGTGTTTGGTTTAGTCACAGTCAGGTGCCTTCCTTCTCCTTAGCTATTCTTTCCCTTTTTTTTTTTTGCAGGAAACATTTTCCCGGAATCCATCCTTTTTAAGACTGGATGTGCGTTAATGGTGTGTGTGTGTGTGTGGGTGTGTGGTGTTTGTCTCTGTGTGATTGTGTGTGTGTGTGTGTCTGTGGGGGGGGTTACTCATGACTTCACAAGGAGGGGGAAAAAAAAATGGCACGAGTGTGGAAAATGACAAATTTGCTAGTCTTTTGTTAAGGGAATGTATTGACTGCCCTTGGTTCATTGACTTTTTATTACAGGAGGGAGCACAACTGTCAGCAAACATGCAGGCGTTTGTTCAGCCGTTTGCTGGGGAACATTTGGAGCTGGTAATTTTTTTTTGTTCTCTGATGTGTGTGTTTGTGCGTGCGTGCGTGCGTGCGTGCGTGCGTACCGCGCTGGAGGATTTTTGTAAGTGTCAGCAGCGAACATGTCCTTTACTATACAGTATGTACGTTTGGGTGCGGGGCTCGGCTGTGTTGGCACGTCACCGCTGCGTGAGCAGTAATGGAAACAAGGGGTTGAATTAGAAAATGGAGGGAATTGGAGACAAAGAGGTAGGGATGGAAGCCAGAGAGGCTAACGCAGAGAAAGAGAGAGAGAGAGAGAGAGAGCGATCGTGCAGCTCTGGCAGCCGCCAGCAGAGTGTCGGCGGCGGCGGTCCCCCCCCCTTCCATCTGCTGGAGAAGGACCCGGCTGCGTTGGGGTCCGCATCCGGCCCCGGCCCCTCATCTCTGGACACCCGTGCCCCACTCCCCACAAGCCCGCTGTCCCCCTCTCTCTCTCCCTCTCTCTCTCTCTCTCTCCCCTCCAGCTCCAGCTGTCTGCTCCAGACCAACGCCGCTCCTTTGCACACGACCCTGTTTGTAGACCCTTGCTTCGAGCCCCCCGGGCCCGTCCTCCTGCTCCAGACCCGGGCACGGAGGCCTTGCTCCATCGCGACTCCGCAGCCCCTTTCCCCCCCCTCACCCCTTACTATCCTGCCCCACATCCGATAGAGTAAGAAAATGCGACGTTCAACGGCCAACAAAAGCTTATCAGTGGAGTGAGCGTGGCGCCTGCGATGCAGCTGGACCCACATCTTCCCAGTTTTCAGTCAAGCCCTCCCAAACATTGACAATCGTATTTTTTTTTTCACCCCCAACGGCGGAGAACGGTGGCACTTCTAACCGCCACCGTTCTCCGCCATCGACGGTGGGTCAGGGCTAGGGTGAGGGGTTAGGGTCCGAACACTTTGGCAGTTTGCCCAGCATGCATCGGCGCGCACGAGAACTTCTGGTTGAACCAACAGTGGGCACAGGGGGGGGTTGGATCTTATCAAGTGCGTTTTGTGCACTCTCTCTCTCTCTCTCTCTCTCCCTCGCTCTCCAAAACGCCCGTCGCCACCGCCTTGCGTCCCCGTCCCCGTCGCCCTGCAGCCCCCCGCTCAATTCCGCTCGACGTCAAGCCGTTCGGCGGGCGAGAGCGGCTCCGCCCCCCGCCCTGCAGCCCCGATCCCGCGATCCGAGACCCCGGACCCCGGGAGCTGTTTCGAGACCCCTTTCCAACCCCCGACCACAATACCAACCCTTGCGGCCTTATCCCCCTAACTCCCCCTTGTCCCCTTTCCTACGCTGAGGGCCCAGGCTTTGTCTTCTACACTTCCCAGTCACCCCCCCCCCCCCTCCCCCTCCTCCATTCCCGCAAGTTTCTCTTTCCCTGCTGGGGCCGGAGCGGGGCCGGAGTCGCAGTTTCTCCACCCCCCGTTAGCCAGGAGCCAGAGATCCCAGCCAGCGATGCCATCTGATACAAGTCTATCATAATGAAGGTCCAGCATGGGGCTAAATGAGTTTCCACCTCCGCCGCGTAAGGGGCTAATGACAAAACAGCCTCCCTCTGCTCCCTTGGCCCGCCGCTAGCTTTAATCAGGGCATATGGCGCTTGCCGAGGCCGCTTGGCTACAAGGAAGGGAGGAAGGAAGGCGAGGACGTGGAAGAAGATGAGAGGAACAGGAGACGTGGGACGAATGAAAGCAGACGAGAAGGAGGGCAAAGCGAGAGGAGAGTACAAAGACGGGAAGGCGGAATTATAAAAAAAATAATAATAATAAAAAAGAAAAAAGAAAAAGTGAAGGCAGGAGAACAATCGAAACAATGATGCTGGCCAAAAAAGAAAAAAAAGATGCCGTTTAAATGAGCGGTAGAAGCGATGGTTATTTTATCGCCAGCGGCGACGACTCAGGGCCTACTAAAAAGGGCCTCGGCCGCGGCCCCCGTGCGCGCGCCGGATGCAGGGGAAGGAAATCGCTAATAGTGTTCATAGATTTATATTAATTTGCGGGATTTAATGTGCCTTAAATGGCAGATGATCAACAAGGGAAAACAAAAGTGCATTAGCGCCCCAGTGGCGCTAAGAGTGTGGAAGGGGGTGGGAGCTTAACAAATAGGCTACTCCATTTTCATAGCCCACTTTATGGTTCCCCAAGTTATCCAAATTAGCTTAAAGGATTGATAATTCTTCACTAAAATGAAACTGTTACTGAGCCCTTAAAGTGTGACTCGCCCCCTTTTTTTTTTTTTTTTTTTGTTTTTGTTTTTTTGTTTTTTTGTTTTTATTTCCCAAGGTTTTGTCGGGTCCTAAATAGCAGGGCTTGGTTGTGGAAATTAAAATCGAAATCGCATAACAAGGCTTCTTTTTTAATTTGATTAATTCTTTGTTGTCGTTCGAGATCCCCAGCGAAGACACCCATGACGTTTCGAGGTTATTTGTTCCACCGTCTAATGACAATTTTCTTTGCACAATAACGGCGGTGAGAGAGACGCCTCAGAGCGAGTTTTTTCTTTTTTTTTTTTTTTGTTTTTTTTTGCCTTGGAATCAGAGTCAAGGCTAAGCCAAAGGGGGGGGTCGGGGGGGTGGGGGGGGTGACGACGAGTAATAAACCTTGCTTTTTAATTCCACGCTGGGGCTACCGGCTCAAACCACCGCCCCCAGAGAAACGGACGCGGAGGATCTGAGCCTCGTTCGGCCCCTTGGCTTGCGCGCATGACGCGTTGGTGGCGGCGGCCATGTTTTTTGACCCCCCGCAAAAAACAACAAAAAACAACAAAAAACATAAAAAAAACAACAAAAAACAACAAAAAACAATGGTTTAAACGGAGGTAGAACACACTCGTGAGCGCGAGATTTTTCCGTCTCAGTGCAGCTGAACCCCGGGTTTGGCACTGACCCCGACACCCTGTGCATCCCTGACTATGTGCGGCAAAGCCAGTCCTCATATGCCGGTAAAGCAGTAAATCAGTAAACCAGTAAACCAGTAGACCAGTAAAGCAGTACACCGGTAAACCGGTAAACAGGTAAACCAGTAAACCAGTAGACCAGTAGACCAGTAGACCAGTAAACCAGTAAACCAGTAAACCAGGCCATAGCCCCACTTGAGGAAAAATAAAGAGAGCAGAGCGTTTTTTCCCCACCGTTGATGTTCCATTATGGTGCAGGAGGGTGTTTTGGCGGCGCCAGGCTGCGCCCAGCGTGAAAGAAATGAAACCGCCGAAAAACCCCCGTCGCCGACACTTCTGGTCCCCACTGTTCGCGGAGGCGCCGGCCCCGGAACGGGGTCTTGGCAAACCGACGAGCCCCTGGTACAAATTAGCCCGCGCCGGCGGGTGGGGAGCCTCGTTCTTTTTAACCGCGCGTGCACTTGGTGCCGAGGCCTCTCGACGACACATCGACGCCCCTCTGCCCGCGCTTCTAATTCCTCTCATTTGCGGGTCTATTTCCGTCCCCGAAACGCCCGCGTTATTTTCCGGCGATTTACATCTCCTCCTCTATCTCTTCCCCCTCTCTCCCTTCGCCTCTCCGCTTCGGCGTCGGGTGATTGCTTGCAGCTGGGGCGCATTGTGAACATTTTAATATTATGCGGAAGATTAGAGAAAACTAACTACATTATTCTCCAATTACGCTCATTTCATCCAACTGATGTCTTTATATCCTCGCCCTCGCCTCGATTAGCCTAATGTGAAAATGGAGGGGTGGGGGGCGGGGGTACGACTTAGCGCTTAGGACCGTACCGATTGTTCCCCGGCTGCCTATTATTTCACGGCGCCGTTAAAGAAGCTCCTTTATTTTATTTTATTTTCTCCGCACAGCGACTGTAAATAAAACGATTAGGGGGGGGGGGGGAGAATCCGGCCGGGTGTGCGGCGGAAGATTTCGTCGCCCGGGATCTGCTTATCAACGCTCTTGGAAGGAGGGTTCTTGGAAGGGCCCCACCGCAAGATGAGAAAGCAGCCCGTACACCCTCCCACCCCCCTCCACCTTCATTACACCCCACCCCCACCCCCTTTCTCTCTGTGAAGCCGAATTGCTATGCTTCCTCGTCGTATAAAATAAATAATTCAATTACCGTTCCAAACGCGCACGCACACACACACACACACACACACACACACATGCTTTCCACCTCGACGCAAGTTCTAATCGCTGTGCCGCCGATGCCAGTAAGCCTGTTTAATATGCCTCCCACCGCGGCCAATTTACAACGCGCACCGAGCGGCATTAATGTTGGTTTTTTTTTTTCCTGCACATGGTCACCGGTCGTATTATCGCTTTAAACGAGGAAGGTAAAAAGAGAAAAAAAAAAGAAAGAAGCCATTGTGGTGTGCATGCCTCTATGGATTGTGGGTGTTTTACAAATAAATCCCCGTGGTCTCTCATTCGAATGAAGTTATCTCCTAAGTCTCCTAAGCTGCACTGGTTTTTCTATGCAACAAGCTCATTCCTGGTCTGGAGATGGCCTTATTCACTAACTTAATATCCACTTATTCACAAACTTATTGTCGACTAAGTTTTGCTGAAGGTCGATAAATCCTTTCGTTGAGTAATACATTTAAAAAAATTTACGATAGTTCAAACAATTTGGACTGGAAATTGTAAACATGGCTTTTACAAAATGTCAAAAATGCCACGCAAATAAATAAATAAATAAATAAACAAACAAATAAATAAATAAATAATAAAAAAAAAAATCTTCTTCTTCTTATTATTATTATTATTATGACCATTATTATTATTATTATTATTATTAATAATAATTATTAATAATAATAATAATAATAATAATAATAATAATAACCTTTATTTGTTAAGCGTCTTTCATACTCAACATTGCAGTGTTAAATTAAATTACATTAAAAGAAGGCCATCAGACACAAACAATAAAAGCAAAGCAAAAATGCATTTACAAAGTACAATAATAAAGTAATTAAAGTAATATATCAAAAACAGTTTAAGAAAAAAAATTATGAAGCTAGATGTACAAAATTGCATTTCATAAAAAAGGTAAATATTATGCTCATTTTCTGATTTGGGGTTCTCAATTCTGATTCTCAATTGAGTCCTTGAAGGACGGCGATGGTCCCTGAGCGAATCATTATGAGATCATGCACAATGATCTTTTACCATAGGTTTTGTTTACGGTATGTAGATGCATTTTTATGCCACAAAATGGATATGGAATGGTGTGTGTGTGTGTGTGTGTGTGTGTGTGTGTGTGTGTGTGTGTGTGTGTGTGTGTGTGTGTGTGTGTGTGTGTGTGTGTGTGTGTGCGTGTGAAGATGTCGTTCAGTATACATAGCATCCGCCTCGATGTCATGAAGTTAACCTCCCATCCCCGTATCGATATCCCTATCGTTAACATCCTTAACTAATATTAATCATTTACATGACATGGTACATCTATATATGCAATGTCTGACCTGACTTGGATACTGGCTGAGTAATAAAATAAAGGAGTGTACTTGTTATTATTACATCAACCCATTACAAGCGGTGACATTACACTGAAACCCCTCTGGGCTACATCCAGGCACCCTCGTACTGTTTGTTTTTTTTCTTTATCACCCTCTCTCCCTCTCTCCCTCTCTCCCTCTCCCTCTCCCCCCTCTCTCGCTCTGCCTCCCTCTCTCCCCCTCTCCTTGTCTCCCGTTTCTCCTTCTCCTTTTCCCTTTGGGTTTCTCCTCGGACTGACGCGCCGCGTCGTTTCGTAGCTCGCAGCGTGTTTGTCTACGGTGGCGTTCTGACACTTGAGAGGACCCCCGCCCCCACCCCCACCCGCCACGCGTTGGCGGCGCTGTCCCAGCATCCCTCGCTCCCCCGGCCGAAGGAGAGATGGACCGGGCTAACGTCTGAGCCTACAACCCCAAACACTAGCAGGGTTTTTGGAACTTAGGCTCGTACATTGGACGTGCAAGTGTGTATGCAGCATCTGCATATGGATGCTTATATGGATGCTGCACCCCCCCCCCCCCCCCCCCACACACACACACACACTTTCTCTCCGGTGCCGAATGCAGGGTCCCGTATCACGTTGCAGTAAATCTGGTTAAGAGGTTCTGCGGGGGAGAGAGGCAGGCCAGCTACGGTTACCGGGTCTGGAATTGTTTGACCTAAGCCGTGTCATCGTGCACCTCGGTGGCATTGTCTGACTCTGACGCTTCAATATGACGGATCAACAAAGACGCCCGAAACACGCCGGGATGGGTTGCTGTGGATTGTTTGATACTTAAAATTTTCCGCGACGGACAGCGGTGAAAAGGACGTGTGAAAGGAAGCAGACAACGGGACATGTTGTTTTGTTTTTTTTCATTAAAATGATGAAATATTATATTATTATTTATTTATATCTTATTTTTAGTTGAATTATTATTTTTTGTTTTGTTTTGTTTATGTATGTATTGAATTTAATGACAGTGTTTATCTCATTTTGATAAATATATTTATTTTACATTTATACGTATTATTTTATGTATTATTATTATTATTATTATTATTATTATTATTATTTTATTTTTTATTTTTTATTATTATTGACGTTATTATTATTATTATTATTATTATTATTATTATTATTATTTCAAAAAAGATTGATCATTTTGACTGTGTGGCTGTTGCAGTTAGTCTCCATGCACAGTTGTTATCTCTCGGAGTCGTCAAGGCAGCCGTACGGTTAACCCCGGTTCATGTTTCGTCGCGGGGGAAAGATGGGCTCCTTAAGGCCCCTGACAGATCACCGTGTTTACCAGAAGTAAAACTACTTTGACCTCAATTCCCTCCGGAGCCGGAGTTCGCCCTGATGCTTTGACCTTTCGCAAATGAATCTGATCAAATCCGAGCACTTCAGGTAATTACGCAGCAAACCTGCTTTGACAGGGCCTATCTGGACTGAATTACTAAACCGTTAGTCCGGGCAAAACACTCCAGCCTGGGCGGTGGCATACTGCGGTCCGTCCGCGAGAGGAGAAGGGAATACTGTTTCGGGGTAGGATCACATCGCCAGACGTAAAGAACCATGACCGTTAATGGATCCAGCGGATGCGCGTTAATGGGGAGTTAGGAGGTTTCCCCGGGTTCCCTATAGCGGAGCTCAGTATACAGTAGAAATGAGATATTATTGCAATGAGGGAATGAGGGGAAACACGGTAATTACGAGACACTTGAGGGAGCAGGAGGATGGGGAAGACGAAATGGGTGAATGGCCGCCAGCCCTTCCTCCTCCGAAAGCGGCGCGCGGTCGGACCTTCACGCGGTTAGATGGCGGTTTCCCACGGGGGCCCGCGCGAGCGGAACCGGAGTCGCTGCCGCTCGGCGAGCGACGAGCGCATCAGTGGACATGCGTTAAAAAAAAAAAAGGCCCGCGCCCTCGTGGCTTCCACCGCCGCCTCAGGCGACGTTGGCGCTGACCAGAAACAACAGGTAGCTCCAGACGATCCCAGGTCTCGGACGAAAGGGGAGGGGGGGACGTTCTGCCGCAGCCATGCAAGAAGCCCATCTTGCCTGCGCCCAGCTGACAGTGGTCATGCTCTGCCGCCGGTAATGCAGGCCCCTAGAGCAGTGGTTCTCAGCGTGGGGTCCGAGGACCCCCCTAGGGGTCCTTCAAGAGGTTCCAAGGGGGTCCGACACAATGATTAATAGTTAAACTTCACCATTTGGAGCACCACTGGAGAACAAGTACATGGAGGTGTGATATGGGCAAGGTTGTTACTGACGTATAGAAGACGTACCGTGTTGCAAGCTCCATAACCAATGATGTTTGGGTCACACAGCCATCGCGTTTAATTCAAATTGGAAATGTCATCAACATTTACATTTACATTTAATTTTTATAAAGTATTTTCTCCTCCGTGGAAACACCCCTCGCTACGTTCTGTATGCGCGGCTGTATTTACAGTGGAAACTCTCAATACAGTGGAATTAGCTCACCTTCCCCCCCGCGGACCGCCCCCTTTTTGCTACCGCCTAGTTTCCATCCTCCCCTCCTCTCCTATCCCCTCCTCTCCCCCCCTCTTCCATCCTCCCCTCCTCTCCTCTCCTCTCCTCTCCTCTCCTCTCCTCTGCTCCCCCGTTTCCTTTCTCTCCCCCCCCCCCCTCCCCCGCTCCACGCCTCCCCACCCTCCCCTCGTTAAAAGGAGTTAAAAAACAGATCGTATTTCCACAGGTGGCTCTGAGACGAACTCGCCCTGGAATGTCAGGTGACATAAATCTGGGTAATTGCACGGTATCGATCAGATAAGTAGCACTGCGACCGCGAGGGCCATGCCCACTTTTTTACTTCATACCATTCTTCATGCTTTTATCTGACAGAGGGAAGGAGAGAGTTAATCACCGCGCTCGTGTGCACACACACACACACACACACACACACACACACACACACACACACACGCGCGCGCGCGCACGCACGCACGCACACGCACACCCACACACGCGCACGCATGCACACACACACACACACACACAGAGTTGATTTATCTGCCTCGTACGGATGGAGACACTTTCATGGAAAAGGTGAGCGTATCAAAGTTGGGCTTGGAGTATGTGTTGACAGCCCTGACACCAGCTTAACTGCACGGCGAAGTTCTCATGAAGACTCTGACTCGAGACTCACGCTTGAGCCGCTTTGACACGTGCACTGCAACTGCATCACCCGGAGGAGCTGCATGTGTGAGCGCAAACGTCCGAATCATTTGCCCGGACCTTACCCAGCCGGCGCCCGATCGCAAGTGTGCGTAATGTCCGATTGAGCGGTGTGTGTGAACAGAGCAGGCGATTGTCCGGATCATTCGCAGCAAACAAGTGGGTGTCTCCCGTGTAGATGACGTCGCTATCGTGTGCCAGTTATTTACTTTGTACTCCTTTCTGCATTCCTTTACAGTATATTCCATTCCGCTCTTCAGTTTATATCACGCCCAAAATACATGTATCAACGGCAAAAAGTTGGTACCCTCGTCCGCCATCACGGGTGTGCTGTAAAACTCTGCAGCGTTGTGACGTTGCGTTGTGTCACGCTCCACCCAGGCTCAGCCCCTCGTCTTAACATTACAGAGTATTTCTAGGTGGTGTAAACGCGTCTGACACGGACAATAGCCGGTTGTGAGCTACATGTGTGAAAGGGAAACTCTGATTATCCAGACATTGTCCAGAGTTCATGTGTGAAAGCAGCTTATGACTCAAGACTCTGACTCCAGCTTTGACGTACAGTATATTGAGATACTCTGTATATATCGGGACCGAAGACTCTGACCTTGACTCTGACTCCAGCGATTCTGGATTTTGAAGTATTCGTAAAAACTCGGACTGACGACTCCAAACAAAGACTCAAGACTCAAGCGACTTGAGTCAACTCAACTCGATTGGAGAAAACCACTCGAATCCCTGTTTTCAATCACGATGGACGTGCACGACGTGCACCCCGCGGTGTGCAATTTGACCGTAATACCGGACAAAAAAACCACACAAACACACAAAAAAAAATCCTTCCAAAGACAGGGATCCAGCCGCAAACGACGGATCTTTAAACATTCTGCGGCTGCTTGTCTGCGTCCCTGTGTTTACACGCGGGGAGTAATCACGTAAAGCCATGAAGTCGCTCTCCGCGGGGCCGGTCTCACGGCGGTGGCAGCGCTGCGGTGTTTCCTGAACCCATTTGGGTCCCAAAACGGCTCGGCTCTCCTCACGTTTCCTGTGGCCTGAGAACGAGTGTGACAGAAAGCAACAAAAACAATTTCTGATTGCTCACCCCTGGACTTAAGTCATCCCCGCGCAGTTTGTGATCATTTGACGCGAGGCCATATTTAGAAGATTCCTACCGACAGGGAGGTTCTCGTTTAACAATCATTTATCCTGTGCATAGAATAAGATTTTTTTTTTTAATTCTAATACTAAGCTCTTTCTGTTCTGGATTTAAGGCCGATCGTATTTGACAATATTTTATCTTGTTTTATTTGATGTATATTTATGTATTCATATTTATGTTTATGATCTTTCACACCTATGATCTGCATACCTGCGTGTTTAAACGAAGCGCTGTAACCACCCACCTTCTACCTCTGAACTCCAAAACCTCCAAAAAAAAAAAAAGAGAAAGAGGAAAAAAAAAGTGACATCACCAGCTGCAGACGCGGATCCATCTCTCCCCTCGGGGGCTCTGGGAAGATAGGAAGGAAAGGAAAAAAAAAAAAAACACAGAGGTTAGAGAGAGAAAGAGATAGGTCGGGGAGGGAGGGGATGGGATGAGGTCGGTTGGTGGAAAGGGTGGGGTTATAGGTCTCCCGCTCTGCCAGGTGTGCATTTCACACACACACACACACACACACACACACACACACACACACGCGCGCCCGCCCACGCACGCACGCACGCACGCACGCACACACACACACACACACACACACACACACACACACACACACACACACACACACACACACACACACACACACACACACACACATCTCTTTAATGGCGTCTGCGGTGCGGTGAAAAATGACATGAGCCGACACTGGAGCCGGTTTGATGGGGAGCTGCTGAGGTTCCCACACATCACACATCACACACTCCATTCCCAGCACTCCAACCTCAAATGACTGATCCCAATGGTGTTTATCACATCCTGGATCAGATGCCGCCGTAAAAGCATCCAGACATCCCCATCATGGGATTCTTAATATTTTAATTACTGGTGATTGCCTGTAATGGAGCTGCGAGCGGGGCTGGGTCACCGATGCCGCTGCTCTCATATCAAAGGGTCATTTATTGTATTTGGATTGGCACATAGAGTTGGATCCTAAAATATGAACTTATTTCCCACAGCATATGTACATGTTTTGTCAATTTTCTATTTTTGACAGAGTGTGAATTGTTAATGAAAAAGTTTATTCATTTCATTTTGTATATTGGCAAGATCAAAATCAGTGAAATTTGAATTTTTAATAATTCACTAAATTGTGAATTTATTATTAACATTAATATTATTATTATTATTATTATTCTTAGAAAATATACTGTTTATACTGTATATTCTGTATACTATATTTATATATAATTTCCGACATATATATTTGGCAGTGTGAGTTGTTGATACAGATACACATCTATCTATCTATCTATCTATCCATCTATCTATCTATCTATCTATCTATCTATCTATCTATCTATCTATCTATCTATCTATCTATCAATCTATCCATCCTTTCATCCATCGATTTATCTATCCTCAGCTCTTGCCAAATCAACATTGACTTCCTGATGACAGCTCTGTGAAAGTAAATAAAAGGCATCACTTTGAAGCGCTCTAAAATGATGCCTATGAAGTTTACCGCCCTGATTACTTTTTCCTTCTTTCTTCCTCTCTTTTCTCTCTCATTCAACCGTTCTGTCCATAAATCAGAAGCAGAGCCCGGCCTGTATGCGTGTGTGTGTGTGTGTGTGTGTGTGTGTGTGTGTGTGTGTGTGTGTGTGTGTGTGTGTGTGTGTGTGTGCGTGTGTGTGTGTGTGACTGGTCCCAGCTTGCACTAATGAACGGGCCTATACTGTACAGGACCAAACATCCCAGCGAGGGTCACCATGTCACAACGTCGCCCCCCCTCCGCCATTAATTACGGCTCAGCCTGGTTGCCTATAAGCTACTAAAAGATTATCTGAGGATACAGGAGATTATCTCCGGATGCCAGCTCTTTTTCGGGGGCGGGGGGGGGGGGGACATAAATATTCAACCTCGTCTTTTTTCCATCCCCAATTCTCTTGCCTACCGGTCCGACTGCTGGGACCCCTTGGCTTCCCCACATGGCGTCCATTATTGTTAAGTAAGAAAATTATCATGAGGTTAAGACCACCGGCGCAGATCCCTTTACATCGGCCGGCCGGGGCCGTGGATTCCTCTCTTTTTTTTTTTTGTCGAAAGATTCATATGGCGGTTACGGGATTAGAAATTTCTTTGCTGTGTAAACAATATAAAACCACAGCCGGGGTTTGATTTTTGTCTTTGTTTTGGGAAGTAAAATAAACTCTGACAATGGACCCCCTGCCCCCCACCCCACTAGCTTCTCCCCTATCAAAGGAAACCAGAACGGCCTCTTAGCGGTGGAGATATTACTGAATTATTTTGGCTGTCATTTTAGCCGGACCAAAAAAAAACTAAAAGTCACCGTTTAACAGACACAGAAAGTCTCCGTGAGGGGATGCGTTTCTGTGCATAACCGCCCCGGGAATTCACCCGTTTATTCCACTCCGCACCGGGTTCGGGGAGTTTGCCGCCCTGTTGACGTCAGGACGTCAGCGTTTAACCTGAGACAGTGTGAGACTCGGAACTTTTCAGCGATCTTCGCTACTTTCGCAACTTTTCTGACTTGTTTTACTTCAGACATTGGACCAAATGGAGGTCGGAGCAGTCGCGGGTTTCGTCAGAAATTCCGAGTTATGGAATGTAAAATCGAAGTGAGGGAATTTCCCCTCTGTCTTTGCATTGACTATTGATCTATCCATAGATGAGTTTATTTTTACATTTTCATATTTACAAGGAATTGATCGTGCTGCGTTTCTCTACACACAATGAGCATTAAGAAAAAGCAGTATGAAGATAAGAAAAACATTTATAAAAAAAATTTAAAAAATTAAATAATACAAAAATTTGCAATAAATACAAATAAAATAAAAACTGCCAAATGTACACGAATCCCCCCCCAAAAAAACAGAACAGAAATCCATCTGATCTAGTAGATAATTAAAATTCCTCAAACTAATTGTAATTTTTAAAAAAAATTTTAATGCATTATTACATCTACTTGAATAATTAACCAAACGGTTTGTTTTCAAATAGAAGGGTTCATTTGAGCTTGGGAATCCATTAACAGAAATTAATTTGATTAATGGATTTTGAAATGTCGCTCATTAGGTGTATATTTATTTTCTTTGCTGAATCTGCCCCCCCCCCCCGCATTCAAAGCAAAGGTTTTATTGTGCTTCTCCTTTCAACGCCAAACCTGCACGGAAACAAAAACGCAAGGAACGGCACTTTGGGGCAAACGCCTGGAAAAGCCTGCGATAAATAATTAAAGGAGTTAAAACTAAACAGGCAATTTATCAGTGCTAATAATTTCACTACAAACTTTTTAATTTTTTTAGTTTTTACATATTCACCACTTGCTGTGCACACATACCCCTGGTAGCAATGTTATTCATTCTATTATCGCTGAGTTAAGGGAATCGAACTGTGCCCGGGTGATAGATAATCCATTTACACTCTAAAATGGATCTCGGCGTGACCTCATCAACGAAACATCTCCCCCAAACAAACGGGGAGACAACCGGCTTCCTGGACTCTCTCTCTCTCCCTCTCCCTCTCTCTCTCTCTCTCACTCTCTCTCTCTCTCTCTCTCTCTCTCTCCCTCCCTCCGCGGACAAAAGATGTCTACGGTTACATTTACTTGGTTACACGAAACATGACACAGTGTTTTTAAGCCGCCGTCCGTTTGACTCTCTTGCGGAGCAGACGCCACCCGAAGGCGTTTTCGCCGCATTGGTAATTTGTCCGCGGCTACCACTCGGTATTTTTATTTTATTTTTTACCAAGAATGCCTGCCGCACAAAAGACGGGCCCGAGCTGCGTTACCGTAGAGCGCGAGGAGCCACTCTGGATGCGCCGCTTACCCACGGTTGCACCGCTGCGGCAGACAATGCCCGCCAGTTTGGGTTACCCGGGATTATGGCGGACAAAGGGCGGCCCGCTCGTGTTTAAGGAATTCCCCCCTTCTCGCCGCTATTGTTGAAGGGTAACTACTTTTGGACAACGTGTAGTATCGCCTTCAGATGCTGCGAGGCTATGTGGTGTGTCGCCGTAGCCGGGACGCATCACGTCAGACGGGTCGAGTTGAGAGGGGGGGGGTGGAGATTCTCCAGATGCCGGTGTCCAGGGGCAGGTGCGTCGGAGACGACCTGGAAGCCTTTTGAGATGCCCTCTCGAGGGGCACTCAGACTGTATATTTTGGAGGAGAATATAGTGTCTCCATGTCCCAAATCGAGAAAAGATCCGCATTTCATGTGGGTTCTATTTGTATTTGATTTGATACGTTGGATATATGGGTCCGTTGGGGGTCGTGTCGGGCAGAAGGGATGACCATCGGACTTGGGTTCCATTCCCATTATCTGCCGCAGGATCGACCGCCGGGCTGACACGTCCCGTCACCTCTCGGCACCGCCCTCCCCCGGTATCACTCCCAGTGCGCCTACACTTAGAGGCAACTTGCCCCCTCGCCCCCTTCCTCCCGCTCCTCCTCCCCCCCTCCGGAGCCAGATTCCGACGGAGAAGGGGCGGGTGTAATCGCTTAAGCAAAGGGGTCATCCATCACGGGAGGCTGAATGGAGACAGGGTTAGAAGCCAGAGGAGGCCCGAAAACAACAGAAGGGGAGGGGGGCAGAACGAGGGACGGGGAACGAGGGATGGAGAGACCGAGAGAGCGAGAG
Source organism: Zeus faber (assembly GCF_960531495.2). Classification (NCBI taxonomy): domain Eukaryota; kingdom Metazoa; phylum Chordata; class Actinopteri; order Zeiformes; family Zeidae; genus Zeus; species Zeus faber. The sequence continues at coordinate 10,275,664 of NC_137206.1, read as the reverse complement.
AGAGAGAGAGAGAGAGAGAGAGAGAGAGAGAGAGAGAGAGAGAGAGAGAGAGAGAGAGAGAGAGAGTCAGAGAAAGAGACAGCTTGGAGGACAATGGGCGAACGAGGGGGCGGGCGGGCGGGCTGGCTTTTATGTTTGTTTGTTTAGGGTCCGCCCGGTTGTCATTGTGTTTCAGAGGGGTGGGGGGTGTGGGGGGGGGGGGGACGGACGTGGGTGTCCCTCGGACATCGGGGGCCGTCGAGTCCCGCTGACGGCCCCCGCGAACAAGCATATGTCACCAGTCTAGCGTGAACGAGGGCACCGCCGCTGCCGGGGCCACACATCATTAGTACCATCTGTGACAGTACCCATGAGGCCCTGGTGCGCGCAAACACACCAATTTTGTTGTTTTCGGGGGGTGAGGTCGGGCGGGGCAGGAGGGAGAAAATGGGGGATGCGTATGTGTGCGCGCACGGCCGTGTGTTGAGAGAAAAAGGAAGAAATAAAAGCCCTCACTGAACCTGAGGTTGCCCGATGGTGAGTGAGTATGCCTGTTCAACTGTGTGTACGCGGACAGGGTGTGTGCGTGTGTGTGTGTGTGTGTGTGTGTGTGTGTGTCTGTGTGTGTGTGCGCATCGGTGGGCTGTACGGATTATCGCGTGCATGCGTGCACTTACCTATGCATGTATACATCGTAGCGGGCGCCCGGGACACCGGTATGGCAATGATTAAGGGCCCTTTTCAAGGGGGTTGGGGAGCGGGGTGGTGGAGGGGGTTCGGGGGGGTTGGGAGGGGGCCGGGCGATCCCGGGTTCACTTGCTGCCACGGTCGTGTCGAGTCCAGAAAGAGGAAATGCTGGAATAATAAGAACAGGAAGGGTAAATGGCCTATCAAACACACCCCTCTCTGACCTCCCCTGAGCCCGGCCGACCAGGATGAAAGATCCAGCCACTTTCTTCTCCTTAATGGTTTCCTCGGTAATCAGCGCGGCGGAAGTGCTCCAGTCCGGGGTGATTAGCCGTGGCTAGGATTCCTTAATCGCCCCGTCCCTGTTCTCATGCTTTGAAAGAGGGGAGAGAGAGAGAGAGAGAGCGAGAGAGAGAGAGAGAGAGAGAGAGAGAGAGAGAGAGCGAGAGGGACGGAATGGATAGAGGCGAAGATGAAGCAGGGGTGATAGCAGGCCTGTGTGTTTGAAGAAACGTTCGGCCACGAGGGTGAGGGCCTCCTGTTTTCAGAGGAGCCCCCAACGAGGCGAAGTCCCCTCTGCTCCACCCCCCCCCCCCCCCCCCCCCCGGCCGCGCTCACAGATTTCCGCGCTCCGGCGACGCTCGCGGCATCGCGGCGGAAGAAGCGCCGGACGAGAGGGCAAGGCGCCGCGAAAACGAGAGGGCGGGAATCGGGAAAAAAAAAAGAGCCACGCGGCGGTACGGGTTCGAGTTCAATCAGGGGAGATCACGCAGAGTTCATTAAGCCTTTAAAGTCGAGAGCCGCGGCACTTAATCATTGAGAAAACAAAGCCTCGTGAGGTTCCCGCTAATCTGCCTGAAATACGACCTCCCTGACAGCGGTGACTCATAGAAAGACGCTGACATTTGGATGTTGGAAACAACTGCTACGGATTTACCACATTTACCCAGGATGTGCTCTGTTTGCACGTCTTTCCTCAATCAACCAACATGATTTTCAATTAGTCAACAGGATTTAGAAAAATCCCCAGCCTCGGCATTTCACTGTCCAGGGATTTGTTTTTACCACTGGGATTTGGCTGCGGCTCGGAGTTATGGAATTACTTTAAAACCGTAATTTAAGAATAAACCAAGTCATTCAGAAAGGGGTTTGGCTCCTCGGCCGCGTAACTACTGTAAATACACATTTTCCTCCGGTGAAAAACATGGCATAATTTCTCGTAAAACATCGCAACGGGTCATATAATTTCGCATTTACAAATCTACTTAGGACCATAAAATTATAATTCGAAAAATATGTCAGGGTTGGCCATCGCGAGTTCTGAACGCGGATCGGATCCAGGGGGCCCCGGCGGGACGACAGTGTAGCGTTTGTGGCGGGGAAAAGGGCATAAAATTCCCCAGACGCTTGGGAATGAGGGCCCCGTCTGTGTGACGGCGGTGACTGACGCCCGTGTCACCTCGCTCGGCCAAACCACAGAAACGGCGGAGGGCGTGAGTCACGGGCGGCCGGGGCCCCGCGCTCCGGCTCCCACAACTCTCCGGTTTACAAAGTGGCAGGGGCTGACGCGGCGCGGGCGCAGAACTTAAAGGGCTCCGCACCCGATACAGTCAAGTCGATTTCCTGAGGCGTTGGTTTGCTTGCTTGTGCCGACACGCCGCCGAGGGCGTAGTTCTGGGTTGAACGTCGGGGGCGGCTTGAGGTCTCCGCCCTTCTCGACGCTTGCATCTAGAGAGGGTCCGTCAAAAAAGCCTGTTAAGTGATGGCTTGCCCCGGGTTTTAACGGTGAAGGACCAAATGAAATGATGCTCTGTTTGCTCTCCAAGGCCCGCACTTTTTGGCCGGTTCTGATAATTGATTGATGATCGGTGTGACGATTGCCGGCGAAACCCCCCCGAGGAATTTACATGGCACATTGGCACATTGCAAACTGTACAGTCGGGACGCGCGCTGCCTTGGAAACAGAGCCTCCGAGGCCGCGGAGGGGGCGTCGCCGCCCGCCTGGCGACCACCGGAAAAACCGACATGGCCGACTCGTTGTCGCCGAACGCGAAGAGGGGTGCCGGTTTGCAGCGCAGCGGTTTCGCATCCGGGAGCTCCCGCGCTCGTCTCCTTCCCTTCGGGAGCGGCCTTGCTGATGCCGCGATACCCCCGCCTGCCCCCCCCCCCCCCCTCGCCGTTTAGCGCGGCGTTCGGTTTCCTCCCCCACGTCACCGAAAACAATATACCGTGGCAACATTCTTCCAGCATACCTCCGCACACAAACACCCGGGCCCCGTCGGACACTGACGGGGGATCTGTTTTCAGTCGGGGGTGGTTTCCCCCGCAACCGCCCCCCGCGCTCACCGCCGCTGCCGCTTCAATCCCCACCCGAGCGGACCTGCTTGTGCGATCTCCATTGTGTCCCGGCCTCATGTTACAGTAGCTACTTTCTCCCGGAAAAAAAAAATGTCCTGTAATGTGAACACGCTCGCGTACAGGTATTGAGTGCGTCCACTTGTGCCCGGGACAATGCGTGACCCCGCCTGGCTCATTGTCTGGGGAGGCTGCGGAGATTCGGCGTCTCACCGCGCATCCTCCCCATCTGCCGCCCCTTCGAAAGTCCCAACCGCCGGGCCTCCCGCGATTGGGTTGCACGGGCAAACACACCTACACAAACACTCCCACACGCCCACGCTGCCGTCCACAAACAAGGACGCACACAAGGAAATACCCGAGCAAAACTGACGCATCAACGGTTACACCTCCCAGGGGGCCGGCGTTGGGACCGGTCCCCAGCACCAGAAGAGCAGAACAGGAAGAATTTTATTGCGACGGCAGAAGACGGTTTTATTGCTTGTCCGTCGCATTCGATGCAAACGTTAATAAAGGTGATATTCGACTTTTTAGACTATTTTTCCTATCTCAAACAGGCGTAAAACCGTTTTTTTTCCCCCCTGAGATGTACTTAAAACTGAGACCTAGACCCAAGCTGTTGAGGGGGCGTTGCGTCCATCTGCCCATCACTGAGTTGAAGTGACAGGCTGTCGTTCAAACTGAAGTGATTTGAATTGTGAATATATTGGAATTAATCACATATTTCACCAATGAGGTTACTGGCAAACAAAGCATCAGTTGATACCAAAATCCACACCACGGGTGGTGCAATCATTGCAGAATAGTAAATGCAGAATTTCTTTTTTTGGTACTGCAGATTTGAACCGAAGCGACTTCACACCCAGATGTACAAACATTTTGTGACAGAAAGGCATTTTAATTTCACTTAGGCTTCAAGCTTTTTGCGGATACACTGTGAACGTTAGCCTCGACAGGACGACAGAGAATCCCTCCGATTCGGCATTAAATACGCCGCGATCTGTTGACGTGAGCGACGCTTGATATCCTCACCACCGCACCACCACCGTTTCACACCCTTCAGTGCTGCTATGCCGTCGACTTTTTATGAAGGTTCCCTAAGATTTTCACTGTGTGCACGTGTGTGTGTGTGTGTGTGTGTGTGTGTGTGTGTGAAAATATGCACTCACACACACACACACACACACACACACACACACACACACACAGACACTGACTTCAGATATGTTTAAGAGTGAGCATTCAACCCCATCACCAGGTTTAAGGCCCGGGGGCTCAGCAGGTGTGAGTCTCTAAATACATTACTCTCATACCTGCGCACACCTCCAACTCCTGACCTCAACCCCCCTTCCCTCCACCACCACCACCACCACCACCCTCTCCCAGCCATTACTGGGAGTATTTAACTAACAATACCCAAACCTCCTTACATGAACATGTCACATTCAATCATCCCCATGTCAGGCCCACATATTAGAAGCCATCCGAAAATGCCCTGTAGCTGACAGGTGGCCAGGTGATGAGAGCGGGAGCGGTTGGAGAAACGAATACGGCAATTAAACGGCTCACTTTTCCCTCTCCCTCTCTTCGGCGACGAGCTTCAACTCCTACGGTGACGAAAAAAAACGCCCCGATCTTAATCACGTTTTCGCCCCGGCCGCGCAGGTTTCCTCAGGGCCGCGTCGTCGCCGTCGCCGTCGCCGTCGCCGTCGCCGTCGCCGTCGCCATCTTTTGAAGTGCCAAGAGCTTTCGGCTCGGGTCTCACGCCGCCTCCCGCCCCTTCCCTGGCAGGAGAGAGCACAATGGAGCTCATCGGAGATAATAAGTCTGATCGGAAGGGAGGCTACCGGGCCGGGGAAAGCGCGTGAGAGACGAGGGCCCGCGCGCCAGACAAAAGGTTGATGGATTCAGAGGGAGAAGAACACGGGATGGTTCTGTAGCCGCTACCGTAACGGCCGCCATTGGTTCTTATGTTTTCTCAGCCTCAAAACAGAAATGCGACCCCGTTTGAGGCGTATAGGAGAGCCGTGTTGAATCCAGGACACGGAGGGAAAAAAAAATAGTTTGTCCTTTTGCCATCAGCATATTGAGCGCACTGCTCAACACATTTTCTAACTCGGCGACTTTACGGCCTTCATGAACCACAGACGTTTTCCGGGGCCGCGGAAAGGGGTCTTCCCTCCCTCGGCAGCTCGGCGGCTACAGGCGAAAAATGGACCCGGATGTGGTTACGGTTCGGTGAAATGTCATGAGTAGAAGGGTGTCCGCGTCGACTCTGTTTGCATGAACGCGGCGGTACCAACCCGGAAAAAAGGCGACGGCGAGCAGGACCGGGGCCTGGGAATCCCTTCACCCGGCCGCCAGGTCGTCTTGCCTTAAATCCCCCACCGCCACGAGGCAAAGGCTCTGGCGTCAACGCAACTTTTCGCAAAATCTACCTTTCATAACGTGGCAGTTATGTACATACAGTATGTGTATGCAACCGGTTTTCCTTGAGCCTATACAAATAACTGCGTCACGCATCCAGTTTGAGCGCTTCGACTTTGGCATTGAAAATTAACCACATTATAACCCCTTCCACAACAACTGATGATTGGTATGCCCTCGGGCGAGCGGCCTAATCCCCTAAACGCCTCATTGATCCACAACAGTGATATCGCACGCAAGCGGGATGTGTCTGATGTCTAAAAATGTCAGTAGACCGAGCCCGTTGTATTTATAGGAGTCCATTATCACAGCTACAGTTGGAAGGACAAATAGGCAAAGGACTTAAAAGGACTTTACCGGCCACGCTACAAGGTAGTGTAAATGCGGGCCTGTGGTTAGAGATTTCAATTCATTTGCATAGTGGCCTTCATCTCCCGATGCAGCTCAGCAGAAATCTTCAATTGGTTCTCGGGGTCCTGCGTGTGAATGGAAGTTGGTGCTATATTATTGTTTGAGCGAGCTAAAAATCAACATAAATGTGTGTTTTTGTACATGCTTGTGTCTATATTTGTTGAGTGCTTGCGTGTGTGTGTGCGTGCGTGCGTCCGTGCGTGTGTTCGTGGCTGTGACGGTGCCTTCCATCCCTTATCGCAAGGAGCTGCATTGTGGCAACATTGACAGGAGGCGTTTGATGTTTATGTCGACTTGTAATCGCATGTAATAACACATTTACCGCACAATCAAAGCTTCACAGCATGCAACTAAATAAGAAAGTACCCGATCTCTCTCCCTCTCCCTCTCTCCCTCTCCCTCTCTCTCTCTCTCTCTCTCTCTCTCTCTCTCTCGCTCTCTCTCTCCCTTCCCGAAAAGTAACCTTTGAGCGTTTGTTCGACAAACTGGCTCACGAGTCGTTTTGTTTTCTTCGCTTCGTCTTAATGATAGACAGATGGCAAGAGGAGTTTGTCGCCGCGCCGCCGCGCCGGTGTCACCTTGAGAACTTATTTCTCATGCCCCCGTGCTGCCTCATCCACCCGTCTTACCCGCCGCACCTGCGCCCCAAATCCCCGCCACCCCCTTGAAAAAAAAAACCCGTTGATTTTCTCCCGCGGAGCCGAGCGAGCCGAGCCGAGCGTGGCAGCTCGCACCGGCGGGGGTTAAATATAGGAGCGACGCGCCGGGGTAGTAATCAGGAGCTCCCATCGCCCCGCATCCCCCGAGACCCGTCCCTGGCGTGTGACACGGCTGTCACAACACTGACGGATTGCTTTACACACACACACACACACTCACACACACACACACACACACACACTCACACACACGTGCACACACACATTGTACCAAACACACACATGCTAAATGCACACGCATAAACACACGCGCACGGTAAACATACCGAGAGATTGTTTTACCAACTCCAAAGCCTTGACTGGCACGTCTTCCCCTGGGCTTCCTCCCAGCGCTCCGAAGACTAATCTAACAACAAGTTCTGCTATTTAAAAACGGTTAAAAAAGAAAAAAATCCCACATCTTGGATTTATCGGTATAGAACTTAAAGAACTTAAAAATACTTAAAAATATGAAAATTTGTGTGATGTGTGATAAACAAATCTTTGCCAAACCACATGTTTGTGGACAATAGTGACTGCAATAAATCAACTGCGGCAAACAGAGGCGATGAGGAAAAACCACGAGAGGCCAATTTAGGTTATATACAAGGAATTTGACAATTAGCACAACATTTTTAAAAATGAACTGAAAAAAAATCAATAAGAAAATAACAATAAATAACAGCTAAAAATAAAATAAAATGTAACTATCAATTCATTTAATTTAATTTCATGTTATTTAATTTTATTTAAATAAAATAAAAATAGCCAATTTTACGCAAATAGCCAAAAATACAGAACAGAAATAGCTAAATAAATTTAATGACACCCACCACAAACACAAACACCTCAAAAATCCTATATGTCAATGATACCGCCATACACGGCCATCGCCATAAGATGTGTCAGTGAGGCGGGACTGACGCACCCACGTCCCCTTGTTATTCTTTTTTTTTTTTGATTGCTCTATCCACTTATGAATGTAAATTGAATACGTTGTAGACTCTATTATTTATACAGAATATGAAGATTATGTAAGGAAACGTAACTCAGTACTTGGACACTTTATACTTGTTATACTTATTTGAAAATGTTATACTTATTAACTTAGTCTAAGGGGTTTGGGTTAGGGTTAATATTATATTGTTATTAGTAACTGGACATTACTATACATTCCTGAGGATTGTTCTTTAATTGAAAAAAATACATGGCCTTTTGCTGTAGGCTGTTCTATAATACTACTATTATTATGATTAGTATGAGTAGAAGTAGTAGTGCATTTAATATTTATGCTTTTAATGTATGTCCTCAAGGTTTGTATAATAAATGAGTGAGTGCAATAGTGAAGGTAAGAAGGTAAAAGGAAAATAATTATTCTCAGATTCGGTTCTTGACGAGTCACTCCTGGAAGACTCAGAAGAGTCACTCGTCCCTCCGATTCTTCATTGGGATCTGGATCGTGAATGAAATCCCCAATAGAAATGATTATGTTCTGTCACTTTGTTTATTTTAAGCGGAATGCAAAGTGAATATGAATCACGCCAAATGCCTTGGCCCTTTTTTCTTTGGCTTTTGACTTGAATTTCGTCCTCAGTTATTTTTTTCAGTTTGTAAGCCAAGGTTCACTCCAGACCCCTGCCCCATTTTCAAGATTTGTTTGCTGGGAAGGAATCGTTTGCGAGTCTTTCACCGCCAGAGCGTCACGCATCATCCTCCTGCTCTGACTGAGACATTATGTGGGCTGACGAAGGCCACCATGTTGACTCTGGTGTGGAACAGGAAGTTTGGTTGGTACACATGAAAATGTGGAACACACACACACACACACACACACACACAGACACACACACACACACACACACACACACACACACAGAGCTCAAAAGGCCGACATGTGTTTACCAGCAGCTCTGACACAATCAAAGGAGCCAGCAATCGCCCCCAAGACTTCCCCCCTCCTTCCCACGACCCCCCTCCAGTGACTACTGTACATTTTTAATCTCTTAATCACAACAGCAATCATAATAATAATAATAATAATAATAATAATAATAATGATTAAAAAAAAACGCCGTAAACACCTAATGATGCCCCACGAAATGCTTAACACCTCTATCGCCTATCGTGGTTTTGGAGCGTGGCCCCCTCAGACTTCACTTTGTTGCATTATACATCAACCCTCAGCCGGCTTATTACATTCGCCCATCTAGGGAGGGGAAAAAACATATTTTCAGATGAAGAAGCGCTGTCTGTGTGTGTGTTTGTGTGTGTGTGTGTGTGTGTGTGTGTGTGTGTGTGTGCGGGTCTATATATACCACACCGCTGCTTGAAAAATAATCGCCGGCGAGGCCCCTAAGCTCCGGAGCATCCCGTAATTGTGCTCTCTCATCTCATATCGTGGAAGCTGTTAGGTGTTTTTTTTCCACTCCTCTCTCTCTCTCTCTCTCTCTCTCTCTCTCTCTCGCTCTCTCTCCACACAACACACAAAATACCAACCACACACACACAAACACACACACACACACACACACAAACACACACACATACACACACAGACACACCGAAATCCAAGATGTCTCACCCCAGCACTTTTTTTTTGATGATACATTAAATCATGTAAAGTAAAGTTCCGTCTGGATCTGTTTGCTTCTAAATGCATTTGTGTGTGTGTGCGTTTCGAGCGTGTGTGTGCGCGTGCGTGTGTGTGTGTGTGTGTGTCTGTGTGTGTGTTTGGTGTGTGTGTGTGTGTGTGTGTGCGCGCGCGCTTCAGAAGGGTTCCCTCTCCACCTGAGCCAGTGGAGAGTTAATCCCGTTAGGTCCCGGGCCGGTCTCGGTCTCGGCGGCTTGAGCGCGCCGCGGCTGAAGCCCCGCGGGGGTCCGCTGCCTCTCCAGCCTCGGCTTAAGCGAGGCGGCGGCTAAGGAGATGAGGCCGACTCGGCCCTCGTTACACACATTAGCTGGATCAGGGGAGTAAACACAACCAGATATTTATATATATATATACTGTAAATATATATATATACATATATATATGAGATCATTGGCTCAGAGTAGGCAAAGAAGAGCAAAAAAAAGATGGAGGGCAGCAGCGTGGAATTACTCCACGGGTCACCGCTCCTGCAGACTGATGTCAGGTGGAGGCGGGAGTCGCTAAAGAGATACCTAAGAATGATATAGGGCAATCATTCTCAACCTATTTTCACATCGACGAACCTCCATTTGATACGCGTTAGGCCCACAGACCCCATTCGGTAAGATTTTGTCTCTGGGACCCCCGATTGGAGAAATTTTTTTGTCATTTAATATATATATACAGTATATAATATATGATTTAGTCCGAACTTCCACACCCGTCTTTACTATAGTTGGAGGGACAGCAGTGAAACTATGATCACAGCGGTCGTTATCGTACATCGTGTGGGAAGCCCTCAAATGCGTTCCTCCGGGCGGTCCGCGGGCCTCACATTGACAACCGTCGATAGGGAGGATATAAGGATGGCGGACGGGAAAGAGAGAAAGAAAGACAGACAGAAAGGAAGAAAGAAGGATATTTTGGTTGTTGTTGCTTAGGCTGTTGGAAACATCATCGCGAAATGAAATATTGCCACTCGTGGCTTTTTGTTTGCTTGTTAAACTGAAGGCCAACCGTGCAAACATTTGCCAAGCGTTGTTTTTCCATCCCACGCGAGTCCTGTGACTGGTTGAGCGCTATTTGACGGGACGATTGCGCAACTCTAAAACAAACTCCGATGCTATTTGGACTGTTGGAGCTGGAACTAGTGTCAACTGAGAGAGCAGCGCTGTGTTGACAAAGCCAGCAAACACCTTGTAAAAAAATAAAAAATAAAAATTACGACCACAGTCATGTTTGACCATTGTCTTCGATCTGCCTTTCGGCGTCTCCATATTTAAATGCATTTGGGGAAAGGCAGGCAAACCACAAAAAACGAACTACATTTATCTGTTATGCCTAATGGGACTGTGGGCAGTGTGCCCATCGCATCACTGCTGGGCCCTTATTTACACACACACACACACATACACACACACACACACACAAAAACCCAACCCCAGTGTCGGTTTGGTGGAAGTGGTGTCGGTTGCCGGATCCTGGAGGCTGCAGATGCGGTTGTGATTTGGTTGGTGTGAATAATGTCCCGCCGCTTCGGCGTGACCCCCCCTGAAGCAGCCTTACAGGACACATGTGCGCAGGTAGACAACATGAACAGGACAGACGACGGGCACTCGAGCCGTTTCCTCATCCTCCGCCCCGACAAGCTTTGCTGCTTCACCACTGGTTCCAAAATGCGGAGTTAACGATATAAGGTGGAGGGAACAGATTGGCTCTGTGGCATCGGTAGCAGGTGGTGCATACCAGCAGCAGCAGCAGCGGGGCTGGTCGTTGATAGAAAAATGCCTGAAGTGAGGCTGTAAAACAAAGGATAGATGGTCAGAAGAGAGAGATAGATAGATAGATAGATAGATAGATAGATAGATAGATAGATAGATAGATAGATAGATAGATAGATAGATAGATAGATAGATAGATAGATAGATAGATAGATAGATAGATAGATAGATAGATAGATAGATAGATAGATAGAAACAGTCTGTGAGAGAGAGAGGCAGAAAAGCCAAAGGTACAGGCAGATGGAGATCCCTTCGGCGATGGCTTCTAAGCCCCGGTCTCCAGGGGCTGATGGGGTTTTCATTTCAATGGGCCCTAAATATTCATCACTTTCCCTCCTCTCCCCCCCCTCCACTACCTTTAAACCCTTCTGTTGGCTGTTTTGAGGTGTGGAGGGCACCCGAAAAAAAAACTACAAAAAAAAAACCTGGCAACCCAAACCAAGGAGAGAACCGACAGCACACAGCACAGTGGGGCCCGGGTTTTTGGACCATCAAGTGGGTGGATACAACACACACACACACACACACACACACACACACACACACACACACACACACACACACACACACACACACACACACACACACACACACACACACACAAACCAGTAGGAAATAGCGCGGAATGTCAAACGCCATCAATGTGGCTTTGTTTTAGAGAGCGGGAGCTCTTTATTAAATCAAATATCACACCTCCCCATCCACCCTCCACCCACCCCCAACCCCCCACCACACCCCTTTCAAGCCAACCCTTTGTCTCGGGAGTGTTTGAGCCCGCTCCTCGCCGGCCCCTCAGTGTTAAGAGGACCCCATTGACACCCCTGGATTAACATACATTAAGGGGTTAAATGGAAGCGCCATCACTGCGGCTGAAGAGCGCGAGCAGCCCGTGGGACATTGTGCTTCCCACTTGACGCCGTGAACGGCAAACAGTTCATTACCACGGGGTCCTTAAAGTTGGGGGGCGGCTTAAACCGGGGGGCCCAGGACCAGAAAGGAGAAACGAGGAAAGAGATTGTCCGACTTCTGAAGGGTTTATGTGATGGATAAACACTCGACAAATTGCCATTATCTCCTGCAATTGGGGTTGCGGTGAGAGAACTACGGCTACACGGGGCAGTATAGTGTAGATTTAGGTCGATTCGACCGTTGTAGGCGGTGCTGCGGTTTGTCTTATGCACATGATGGAGGGATGGTGGTGGTGTAGTCGCATCCTGTTCGTTTGCATCGCCCGAGGTCGCACCTCTGCATCATGGTTGATCCGAGAGGTTGTTGCAACATGAGGGGAACGTGGTGGAAAGGAGGAGAGGAGTCAGACTTGGGGAATTTGTATGCGTGTGAGTGTGTGAGTGTGTGTTTGTTTGTGTATGCCTATGTGTGTGTGTGTGTGTGTGTGTGTGTGTGTGTGTGTGTGTGTGTGTGTGTGTGTGTGTGTTGATCTGTCAGTCAGTCATTGGTCTGTGTGTGTGCGTGTGTATGTGTGTGTTGATCTGTCAGTCAGTCATTGGTCTGTGTGTGTGTGTGTGTGTGTTTTCCTGTCCTTTCTGTGTCTCTCCTCTCCGCCGTGGGCACATTCATCCCTCCTGACCTTGGAACTCTCCTCGAGAATATTGTATTAATCCACTCGCTTGAACACACACACACACACACACACACACACGCACACACACACACGCACACACACACACACACACACACACAAACACACCTACACACACAGATAGGCAGACACAAACACACATGCACACAAAACACACACACACACACAGGCCGTGCACGCATTTACCAATGTACACATGTATTATATTATTATTATATCTATTTCTATTTATATATTTTTGTTTGTTCGTTTATTTGTTGATTTAATTATTTTTTTGTTTGTTTGTTTGTTTATTTATTTATTTAATTGATTATTGATTCATTTATAATCATATTTTTCTATTATTTTTTTTACTGTTTATAGAGTCACCTCTTCATAAAATAAGAAAAAAAAAACATTATTTTATATTATATCCATATTATAAAGCCTTTTTTGGTGCATTTTAAGTAGATTTTATTGTGCCAGAGCAGTTGAACACAACAAGTTAAGTACATAAGTATAGCATATATAATATATGATATATATTTTTATCTGTTTTTTTTGTGTTTTGCTGGAAAAATGAATGAAACAATTAACTTACACCAATTACACAATTGTTATGCAGCTTTGAGTATGAAAAGGATAATAATTTACTTTTAGATATAAACATAGTCTTATGGCAGCACTCCCCGAAAAACTCATGAACAATGGTGAAACTGGGACTTGCACCAATTCCAATCACTCCATCTATTGCACGTGCAGATGTACTGTATTTCGGACGTCTGCAGGGCCTTATTTACAGTGGTTTGAACAGTGATTGTGGCGCTGTTTTTTTCAGACTCCAGTATCAGTGACGGAATGCGAAGGGATCCATGACAGGGGATTTCCACAACACGTCTGCATTGACACCGATCTGAGGATTTGGGAGGAAGGGAGGAGGAGGAGGAACCTTATACCGAAAATGTTGTGTCAGTCATGGTCACGAACAAACTAACAAAACTAAAGAAAAAAAAGTTTAAATGGCTTTTTTTCTGAGTTCTGGAATATTAAAACATAGATATGAACCAATCGCGCTCTTGAGTTTCTGGGGAGGGTATGGTCTTGCTTTTTCAACTCTTTATATCACATTTTTCCGTAGGCATTAAATAATTATAATAATCACAATAATGCTTATATTCATAATTGAATAATTTAACTATGTATTTATTCATCTGATATCATTATATTATTATTATTATTATTATTATTATTATTATTATTATTATTATTATTATTATTATTATTATTATTATTATTATTATTAATAATAATAATAATAATAATAATAATGATAGTAATAATAATGACAATAATGTTTCATTAGTTTATTTTAGCATTTTCCACTTCTATTTCACCTTTTGTTTCATGTGTCATTTTCTCTATCTATATATATATATATATATATATATATATATATATATATATATATATATATATATATATATATGTGTGTGTGTGTCTATATGTTTTGTGTATATATGTCACAAATTTATTTTATTTTCACATGTTGCTCTGTGCACTTGACCAGTTTATTTTAAACAACCCTATGTTTTACATTAGAAATTCAAATTTCAAATAGAAATGCATTCTACTTTGTACTATTCTATTCTGTTTTATTTTGTGCCATTATTTTTATTTAGTTCTGTTTATTGTATTGTATTTTAAATTTTATTCTGTTCTATTCTATTCTATTTTGTTTTGTTTGTTTCTGTTCTATTATATTCAGTTATATTATATTATAACCGGTTTGATTCTATTCTATTTTAATCGTTTTCTGTTCTATTCCATTGTATTCTATTATATTCAGTTCTATTATATTCTCTTACATTCAATGTTGATATAGTCTTGTTTAAATAAGTAGAACATTGTTAAATATGCAGCACTACAAATACCAACAGTATTTCCCATGATGCATTGCGTGTCGCAGAAAACAACCCCTCCATGACAACAAACAAACAACAAACACAACAACAAAAAACAAAACTGAATAAATAATGTTCCTTAACGTGTGCTGATGAGCAGCATTGTGTCTGTGGCGGTGTGTGTGTGTGTGTGTGTGTGTTTGTGTGTGTGTGTGTGTGTGTGTGTGTGTGTGTGTCTGTCAGAGCAGTGTTGACATTGATGGGAGCAAACTGGATGGAGGCGGTGAGACAGCATCACGTCCAGTCTGCGAGAGCTGCAATCTCTCCGATCATCCCTCCGTTGTGGATCCTCCATCTATCTATCCCTACAACCATCCATCCATCCATCCATCCCTCCATCCATCCATCCCTCCATCCCTCCATCCATCCATCCCTCCCTCCATCTATCCATCCATCCCTCCATCCTTCCGTCATTAGTCTCTTCTGGAACCGCCCGTCGAAAGAGTCACCGTTACGGCACATGACACACGTCCTTTGTCTTTCCAGCTTTTCCATCCCCCCGACCACACACACACACACACACAGACACACACACACACACACACACACACAGACACACACACATACACACATACACCGCCCCTCCTTCCCTCCATGTCTCTCAAAAATGTATACGTAAGTATGCTGGTGGTGGTAATGGCCTTGATCAGTGACATTGTTTTCCTTACTGATGAATATGAAAATGTAAATGTGCATCTGTATATGCAAATATAAAAGTATTTATATGTGTATAAATATATACATTGAAAACAGGCAACAAAGTACTTCATACTCTCCTTTCGACTTTGTAACACTAGTATATTGTATTTGATATGCACAAAACTACTTTTTAACGTGTCTTGCGTATGAACCTGGGAGTTGGAGTGACAGCAGTGAACCCAGCAGGAAGTCAACCTGCTTAGCGCTGACGTTTCTGACACCTGTCACGTCAGCCCGAGGGGGTCAAAGGTCAACTCCACTTTGATTCCCAGCGGAGGAGGAGCAGGAGGAGGAGGATGCAGGTAATCCGATCGCGGTGAAGTCACAGGTTGAGATTTGGAATGCATTGTGGCGGCGGCGGCGGCGGCATTAAGGGCGGGGCATCAAAAAGAAAGAGGGGAATTTGACCGGGTCTGCGGCCAGAGAGCCGCCGCGTGTCAAGGCGTCAGCGCCGGGGGAATATGAAATTTGACACGCTTTTGTTTTCAAAGGAGGAGAGACGACGAGGAAAACACAAAACAACAACAACAAAAACGAGCAAACGGCGTAATTAAATGAGCTCATGCCGAGAAGCCGCATACGCGCAAGCGAGCTCCGTGAGGTGACGGAGGAAACCCCGTCCTGTGGCCGGTCGCGTAAGAAAACCAAAAAAATAAAAAAATAATTAAAAAAAGCAATCGCAATCACTTTGCCGTCTCGAGTTTCAACCGCAATCGCTCTTTGGAACACGTCTCGGGGACGCTTTGTTTCCCGATCGCCTTACAAAAACGCTCCGTTGGCAACGGGCGCTTGTGAAAAATCAAGCTTTCCTCAGGTCGAAAAACAAAAAAACAAAAAAAAGAAATCCCTGTTGTGATTGTTGCAGTTTTGCGGGACTTGATCCTTTGTTATTGCGATGGAACTGGCCCCAGAAGTCTCCTCCGACTGCGTAAACAACGCTAATAGAAGATCATGCCGGCCTGATTAACCTGCGCTATTATGTTGTTTGCGCAGAGCGCCATTAAGCGACGACGCCCGCCCGCCCGCCCCAATCCGAACGTAAACAAGGGGAGAGTGAAGTCTCGGGGAAGCGGAGGTCAAAAGGGGAGCGGTAGCGGCGCTCTGCACACCGCGGCGGTCGGCGGGTGTTTACTGGAAAACAGGACGTGCTTTGGACAGTCGCTCCGAGAAAATGAGGAGGAATGAGGAGAGCAGGAAAAAAACTGGCTTCCTGCGAGAAGCCCTCGATAAAGCGAAGAAAACGACGAGAGAGTAATAAGAGAAAAAGTGGGTTATCAGGATAGCCCCTTCAATTCAGTTACCGGAAAGAAAATTGTAGTCAATGTATTTTCTCACACAATAAATGTGTTATGAATGTGTTATAAATGCGTGACAAATGTGTGCTAAGGCATTATGAATATGTTGTGAATATGTAATGAATGTGTTATAAGTGTGTGATAAGGTGTCACTGCAGGTACCACCGTACCACCTCAAATCTCAAACAAACTAATATCTGGTGATGTTGGGATTCAATGAAAAAACGACGACAATTTGCACTTTTGAAAAGAGGCGCGGTCACTTTGGCTATTAACGGACAAGAATGTAAGTCCATCAGTAATACTCGCACATTTAATGACAAAAAGCCGTGTGAGTAACAAAACCCTGATTCAACCTGGACCGACCTTCACATTTTTGAGCTTCTTCAACTCGATTTCCTTTTTGTGGGACATTTCCACTGCTCGTCCTGGGTGACAAGTGCCAGGACGAACGCACACACACGTTTCTCATTATATATTATATATTAATAAATATGGACTAACTTCATTATCATTCTGCCTAACGTGTTGCCTCGAACATGTTTTGCTTCAAATATGCAAATTGTAATGATTTTCTGCCGAATCCTCACATTTCCCGGCGTTCATTTCGTTTGAATGACGTATTTCACTCTGAGAAAACCGTGCTGTGCACACGGACGTTTACTCGTCGCTTAATGGGCTCAGCGCAGAGTTGTGTTGTTGTGAACGGAGCCGAATAATACCTGCACAGGGAGGCCACGCCCACTTTTGTGTCTCCGTGGAACGACTGGTTGGAAGGATGGAGGTTGGAGCCCAGCCTGGAACACCACCTGTGCAGTATGTGCTGCGGGCTACCACCAACCCAACTTCTATTACTGTCGGGAAATTCCTGATGAATAGGTCAAGGGCATGACTATTTTATTGTGAACAATGTTGGTTCGTACCGGGGTTGTGGTCGGCGCAGGGGGTCACGGTTGGCAACGCAGCGACTGTGACTCCGATATTGCGCAACGATTCAACACATTTTATTCGGTATTACGATATCATTTTTCGATTTGGCTTTTTATTTTGTTCAAAAGAATTTTCCCATGCACTTGCAGTAGCCTCCCCGGACCAGCGTTTGGGGAGCCCGGCGGCGCCGCGAAAAAGAAGAGGATTTATCAGTCATGTGACCGGGGCGATGAGGACGTGTGGACAGAAGAGACGGGAAAAAAAAACACAAAGAATTTGCACGCACACACTTCACCTTAAAAAACGTGAATCCACCGCCGCCGCCGCCACGACATGAATACATGCATTCAGACACGCACACACACACACACACACACACACACGCAATCCACCGTGTTGTGGAAAGCGATACCTTGTGAAACCTTGCAGTTCCTTGCCGGAGAAGGAAGGAAGGATTAGAGAAAAGAAGTGGGGAGGGGAGGGGGGCCAGAAAAAACAAATTCATGCTCTTTGTAGCGCTGCAGAGAGTGTGTCTGTTATGTGTGTGTGTGTGTGTAAGTGTATGTGTGTGTGTGTGTGTGTGTGTGTGAGTGTCTCTTTCCCGAAGCTATGAAGCCAGCAATGATTGTCCCCCCGTCGGTCCCACGGTCCCCCCGGTGGAAGCCCACCCTCCAGCCAGGCCCCCAGACACACACACACACACGCACACACACACGCACACAAACACACACACACACACACACACACACACACACACACACACACACACACACACACACACACTCTGATGAGAAGCACAGGGGCCGGCGGGGCTTAACCCCCCCCCCCCTTCAGAGAAAAAACCCAGGGGAACCCAACACATTGGCAAAAGACACGCACACACACACACGCGCACGCGCACGCACACACACACACACACACACACACACTGCACTGCAGCAACCTATGCAAATAAATAAATAAATAAATAAATAAATAAATATCTTAAATTTAAAAATAAAGGCGTCTTGGCACCCCAGGACTCACCGTTAACATCAAACCGCGTGGAGCCGCGTGAGTGACGACGTGGAGGATGTAATAACACCTCCGCCGTGCCAAAAAACCTCTTTTCATTTCATTTGTTTTGTTTCATTTCAGTCTTCTCCCCATTAGCTGGGAGGACGGTGCAGACTTCTCTTCGGGTTGAAGCCTCGCCGGAAGGGAGAAAACATGCAATAAAAAAAAAAAAAAACAAGAAAAAAAAAAACCCCGTTCAAATATTGAAAGGAAACAGTAGTGAATAGAGGATGATGTACCATCCAACTGTAAATATAGTTAAAAAATCCGAAAGGCTTTCTTTTCTTTTTTTTTTTTAATAAACCGTTGATATCCAGGCTGGTTACTTGTTGGGAAGTGGTACTGCTAAGACAATTATGGAAGAACAGAATGCTTATCATTAGTTTTAGTTTTCATAAGCCATTATAGCCATTATAGTGTGACGTTATATAAATGTAGTAAAAACTTCAATAAATGTCGAATGAACGTCTTCTGTGTTGCCGAAAGAGGCCTTCTTTTGTCCCTCTTCCTAGCCCCTTATCGACTGTAATATGGACTGTAATGATAGACAAATCTATAAAATGTGCTTTGAATGTGTAATAAATGTGTAAGGCCTTCATTGGTCCAGACCCTTTTTGAATGTATTGTAATATGGACTATGATTAAACACAAAACTTGAATAGGTGTGTAATAAATGGATGGATGGATGGATTATTGTATAATAAACATGTCAGGTCTTATTTTGTCCAAGCTTTTTTTGAACACAAAATGGACTATAATTAAAGTCAAAACGCAAATAGAAGTGTATATAAACGTTTAATAAATGTGTAATAAAACTTTTGTCGGCCCATTTTCGAATATAATATGGATTAAAATACATATAATGATCCTACTTTTTTGTGTGTTTATTTCATGCGCACTTGTAATTGATTTCAGGAATGAAAAAAAAGAAAGAAAACTGAAAAGAATATTGACACAGAGCGCACAACTGGTCCTTCCAAGAAGAATGAAGCCCCTTAAATGTGAGTGGGCTAACTAGTGCTGCCTGGTGGCTATACACCTGCACCTAGAGCACTCGGAGGCAGAGGTGGGCCCCCAGAGGGAACACACACACACAGAAAAACTGACACACACACACACACACACACACACACATACACACATACACACACACGCGCGCGCGCACACTCATAGACAAGACAACACAAAAGACATAATTTGACATATACAGAGGAAGGCGCTGCATATACACACAGGGATAACCACACACACACACACACACACACACACACACACACACACACACACACACACACACACACACACGCACATGCACATGCACACACACACACACACACACACACACACACACACACACACTCATAGACAAGACAACACAAGAGACATCATTTGACATATACAGTGGAAGGCGTTGCATACACACACACACACACACACACACACACACACACACACACATACACACATCGTCCATGCAGACCGTCCTTTTTGGCAATTATGGGCCGCCAACAGGCGTCGGGGGGGGGGGGGGGGGGGGGCTGCCGGAAAAACGCCCGACGCACTAAAAAGGAAAATTAGCAACATTAGGAATGTGTACTCGTCATTTGCAGTCAATTTCCTGCCGCTAATGAGATTAGAAACAATGCTGTCAGTCAGGGAGCGGCGGCAGAGCCCTTTCTCATTTTGTCATTCTCCCCGCACAATCAAGCCGCCGCGTTAATAATTATGAATATAGCGGGATGTGGCAGCGCGTGTTTTAATTACATTTTCGCATATCGGGGAGTTTTTTAAAGTCGGCGGCAAAATGTCATTTCGTTACGATATTGGATTACCATTAGCATAACGATAAATTAGCTGCATTATTATGCAAGTATGATTTCCCCGAATAGGAATAAGTACGTGAACAATAAAACATTTTTAACATAAATATGATGCTAATTACATATAGACTGGTTGACATTTAGTGTTATATTCTGTTTCGCCAATATTGTCTCCTTATGTGAATATTAAACATTAAAAAAATGAAAACTTCCCATCGTCTACTCCCACCATCTCTCCACCCACCCACCCACCCATCCATCCATCCATCCAGCCATCCAACCCCCATACGCCCCGCCTCCCTCCTCCTCCTCCGCCTCCATCCTCCTCCTCCTCCTCCTCCACCGGTCCTATTTGCTCACTTCTTCTCCTCACCTCACCTCCCCCCATCCGTCAGGCAGGGGGCCGACAAGTGGTGGATGAAAGTGGTGAAGGTGACCAGAAGAGGGCAGGCATACTGTATTTAATCTCATATCGCTTCATATATCCTCCCTCCCCCTCCCTCTCGCTCTCTCTCTTTCTCTCTCTCTTTTTCTCCCTCCCCCCTCCATCAGCCACCCGTGCTGTTGGCTCCTCTCGGTGCTACAGGTGGAGGTGGCTGGAGCCGCCGGCCTATAAACGGCGTAGCCGTAGCCCGTCCGTTAGAGCCCGCCCATAGGAAGCGTAGTCACGGGAGAAGATGCCGGGTTTCGGTCGCGAATATTCCGGGGCAAGCATTTTAGAATTTTGGGAAATTCTGTGCAGTCCCGGGTCAAGTGCATGGAAAACCCTTGAAACGACTCCATACTGACTTTTCTGGTATTCTGACAGCAAGTATAGCTTGAAATGTTTTAACCCCATGTCCGCAAGCAATACAAATGCTGCATTCCGTCCAACTCAGAATTCAGAAAAATCCTCCCTCCTACTTGGAAAAGTGCAAGGGAGTGGCTGCTCGAGTCGGAATTCCAAGTCGGAATTTCAAACTCCAGCTTAATCCTCGTCCAATTCCTCACGGCCCTCTATGCAATGGAAGGGCGGGAGCTGCTCAGATGTCTGCTTTGTTTTGAAGCCAAACGTGTGTCATCAAGCTTCAAGGGAGTGCAATGTTATGAGCCAATCTTGCTTTGCCGCTAACACGTCATTACGTGAGGTCAGGTGCCTTAATAATCGACAAAAACTTGATATCGTTATGGACGTACAAGTCAATTCACTCATGGCGGCAGACAGCTTGGAAAGGCATATCAAAACATTTCTATATTTATTCGGTTGTGTTTCGGTTGCCATTGATTTTCTATGGGGTGGCCCCTGAAACATTCCTAGTGGTCACATAAGGTACTGCAACTGTGCTCTCCGATGACACACATGGGCAAATCTTGTCCTTCAACGAGACAAGCACTATCTGCAGCCTAGGGCTTGACAAACGGCCTCTTTCTGCACAGGCACACACACACACACACACACACACACACACACACACACACACACCGCTGCTTAGTTGACAAAAACTGTGGTTTAGTGGGTTGCATACTGTACATTTTGTTATATGCGTAACCGGGGGCAACAAAGCATATGCACCCTACATATGCTTCATTTTAGCATCTTGCTAATGGTGTAATATCTAATAGTAACCGCTGCTTTGAACAGCTTCTCCCCTTACCCTGCACATTGGTCATTTGTTTTCCGATTTTAAAACTAACCAATAAAATTGAAATAGTGAAAGCTAAAATGGCGTATTTTTTGATTATTAACGAAAGGTTTGATGAGATCATCCAGATGGTCTGTCCTATTTCTTCTCCTTATTGTCTCTGTTCTCATCAGCTATTGCCATCACACATAGACACTTTGTTTAGTTACCTAAGAAACCCAACCGCTTGGAGGACATCTCGTTGTCATCATTCTAAGTAAACTGAGGAAATGGTTTACCCAGTAAACAAGACATCACCAGTGATTGGTCGACACTCTGTCAATAGATATAGGTAGATAGATCGATAGGACAAGACCAAACTAGAGATAGAATAAACAAAATAATGACAAGTAGGTAACTATTTTACTATAGAATACATCCCATCCATGCCACAAAGCAAGACTAAACCTACCAGTTCTTAGACTAACCTACTCGTCCTTTGACTAACCTACTATTCCTTGGAATAAACTACTAGTGCTTAGACTATCCTACTAGTTCTTAGACAAACCTACCAGTGCTTAGACTAACCTGCTAGTTCTTAGACAAACTTACCAGTTCTTAGACTAACCTACTTGTTCTGAGACTAACCTACCTTCTTAGACTAACCTACCAGTGCTTAGACTAACCTACTAGTTCTTAGGCAAACCTACCAGTGCTTAGACTAACCTACTAGTTCTTAGACAAACCTACCTGTGCTTAGGCTAACCTACTAGTTATTGGATTAACCTACTAGTTCTTGGACTAACCTAATCGTGCATAGACTAATTGTGGTGTGGGGATGGTGGGGTTTGAGCAGCCACACCCGACCTGGGTGTAGGTAATTGGGAACTCAGGATCAGAGTGGCTGCATAGCTGTGTTGGTTGTCTAAAGAGCAATAGGTAAAACCCCAGTGCCCACACACACTCAGGAGAGAGGAGCCCTTGTCATGACACGTGTCCATCTGCTCCTGGGCTAATACTTATTAGCTCACTCTTTACAATAAGCTGTCTGTTGAAACCCCGTCGCCTGGCTTTGTGCCGGAGGCCCCTGACAACGCCACTTGGCTAAACTGCCACACTAACCTACTAGTTCTTAGACTAACCTACCAGTGCTTAGACTCACCTACCAGTGTTTAGCCTAACCTACTAATCCTTATACTAATCTACCAGTGCTTAGACTAACCTTCTCGTTCCTAGACTAACCTACTAGTTCTTAGACTAACCTACTCTGTTCTTAGACTAATCTACCAGTGGTTAGACTAACCGAGTATTTCTTAGACTAGTCTGCCAGTGCTTAGACTAACCTACTAGTTCTTAGACCAACTTGCTAGTTCTTAGACTAACCTACTAGTGCTTAGAATAACCTACTAGTTCTGAGACTAATCTACCAGTGCTTACACTAACCTTCTCGTTCCTAGACTAACCTACTAGTTCTTAGACTAACCTACCAGTGCTTAGACGAACCTATTAGTTCTTAGACTAACCTCCAAGTGCTTAGAACAACTTACTCGTGCTTAGATTAACCTACTAGTGCTTAGAATAACCTACTAGTTCTTAGACTAACATACCAGTGCTTAGACGAAGATACTAGTGCTTAAACTAACATACTAGTTCTAAGACTAACCTGCCAGTGCTTAGACTAACCTACTATTGCTTAGACTAACCTACTAGTTCTTATACTAACTAACTAGTTCTTAGACTAACCTACTAATGCTTAGAATAACCTACTAGTTCTGAGACTAATCTACCAGTGCTTAGACGAACCGACTAGTTCTTAGACATACCTACTAGTTCTTAGACTTACCTACTAGTTCTAAGACTAACCTCCCAGTGCTTATACTAACCTACTGGTATTTAGACTAACCTACTAATTCTTTGACTAACATACCAGTGCTTAGACCAAGATACTAGTGCTAAGACTAACATACTAGTTTGTATACTAAGCTACCAGTGCTTAGACTTACCTACTACTGCTTAGACTAACGTTCTAGTTCTTAGACTAACCTACTAGTTCTTAGACTAACCTACCAGTCCTTAGACGAATATTCTAGTTCTTAGACTAACCTACTAGTTCTTAGACTAACCTACTAGTTCTTAGACGAATATTCTAGTTCTTAGACTAACCTACTAGTTCTTAGACTAATCTAGAATTTATTCCTGCAGTAATCACATCAGGAACCTTCTGAATGATGGAAGGCGGTGTTAGAGGGCTTTAACAATTCTGGCAAACAGCTAAAATACCTGAAATTGAACATTTGACTTCATTTTTCACTCCTGTGTGAAGAGGCTGTACACTCGATTGTTTCTCTCTGTTTAAATGCCAGATTGCCCCCCGCGAAGGGTTAATCAGCAGATCCTTTGTACCTGTGTAAATGCAGGGCGGCCGCCACCTTAACCCTCGCGCTTTCACTCATCCGACAAAGGCCGCGGCCAGAGACGCCACCGGCCATTATTACATATCGATTCAATTCCCCTCCCACTCCTTCTCCCTCTCCATTTTATCTGATCAGACACAAACACATTGGCTGCTCTCTCCCTCTCTCCCTCTCTCCCTCTCCCTCTCCCTCTCTCCCTCTCCGTCTTTCTCTCTCTCTCTCTCTCGCTCGCTCTTTCATCTGTGTTTGTGTCTGCCTGCCTGCCTTTCTGTGCTCTTGTTCAGAGACCCCCTGCCCCATGTGGTGTATTTTGGATCCTGGATGCCTAAGGGCCCCGATGCAGCGCACCTCGCTCTTTCCTCCACCACCACCACCACCGCCCCAATCCCCCCCCCCCCCACCGCTCCCCTCGTGGCTAATGAGTCAGTGGTGCTGGGCTAGCTAGCCCGCTGATGAAATGTAAATGGGCAGTAATGAGCACAATCACAGCCACTGGGGGGTGGAGGGCCCGTGATGGAGATGCCACCCTACTCAATCCCCCCCCCCCCCCCGCCAGACCTCCGTCCCTCCCTCCACTTCCGTCACTCCATCCCTGATGGACAGGCCCCTGTCTCGGGGAGGGCGTCTGAATGACAGGGCCCCGGCATCCCCGGCCCCCCGGAGGCCCCCCGGAGGCCCCCCACCCCCCGCGGCTGACCGCAGGGACGAGGGTAGTGACAGCCTCGTAGGCCCCTTCTAAACTACTCCATTAATTACACCAAACCCTTAGAGAAAATTAACAGGCAAATTTAATAACAAGGAGGGGGAGGAGGATTGTATCTGTGTGTGTGTGTGTGTGTGTCTGTGGAGGTATCCAGGGGGACGGGCTTCTCGCTGCCGCTGTCGCACCTCAAGGGGGCGTTTCCGACACCTGAGGTCAACGGTGGCAGCGCCGGCAACGGGCTCGGCGAGGGCGGACGTCTGGGCCCCAGAAAACTGTCACATTTGCTGGTGACTCACTGCTTTACGGAGAGGGGACGGATGTTTCCGCACCTTTATTCGACAAAATTCTTCAAAATCCGGTCACTTTTCGGAATTGCGGAATGGCTTCCGAAAGGCTCGCGGCGCTGATTGGGGCATGACTCAAGGAGAAGTGACATAACTTCCTAAACCGCTCGAAGCGGCTGCAGCTGTGCGGCGGGGCTGTTAGGACCGGGTTTAGATTTGACGTGTGTTTGTTTCTCTGTTCTGAAACGGGGTTTCGCGGGGCTGTAGGTCAGCTCGTCAAACAGGGTGGCGCAAGAGGTACTTTTTTCATCGGCTCTCTTGTGTGAGACTCGGTGCCTGACGAGGCGCTCGGCGAAAAGATTCATTAAATGTTGCCGATCTCGGTGCGCTTCATTCCGTTGTCGCTACCCACGGCGGACGAGGGAGGATCTCTGCTGAACGATGAACGGAGGAGTCGGAGGAGTCGGAGGAGTCGGTTCTGCTGAGTTGTGAATGAAATTCTCACCGTGCGGGTCACAATTATTTTACTGGCCAGAGGAAGGCAGACGGTGAGTCCCCAAGAATACTTTTGCCTGCTGTAATTCTCTCAAAATGATTTATTTTGGCAGAGAAATGCAAAAATAATTGACTAATGTCAAAATGATTTATTTTGGTGGAATGCAAAGTGTAAATCGGTCCCATTGCAGTTACCAAGTCACAAAGAAAACAAATGGATGACTCTTTTGCCAGTGTGACTCCCGACTTCTGAGTCATTTAAATGATTTTTTCGGCATGAACGAATCGTTTGCGAGTCACAATGAGAAAACTAAATTCATTTCCGAGACCTAATAGCTGCCATTAAGGCAACAGACCTTTCTATACCGCCCAGTGCACTATATAGAGCAGGGGTGCCCACTCTTTTTCGGCTTGCGAGCTACTTTTAAAATGACCAGGTCAAAATTATCTACCTTCATTAAAAAATGCTAAATATATTTATTTATATGTATATACTGAGTATACTTCATATATACAATATATGTTGGCGTACCTTGCATCCCTGCATGAACCCTTACATTTCTGGTCACTACCTTACTCTGATGACTTGCACTGAATGGAGCTGGCCGGGGTTGCATAGTCCGGACAGTAGCTTCTGGTAACAGGCCTCAAGCAGGCTTCCAAATGATCATCCATCATGGTGTAACGCTATTTCGACTCAATAATCTTCATGTGGGAAAAGGCTGACTCACATAAATAAGTAGAGCCGAATAATGCAGTCAAGGATGTAGCACATTTCCTCATGTTTGGGTAGTTTTCCTCTGTGAGTAAGTTCCAAAACGGTCCATGAGCCCTGGACCTGAGCTGAATGTCGGCCTGTAGTGTCAACACCTCGTCCTCCACTGCAGACGAGGTCAGGTGGAACAGTGTTGCAATTTTTGATGCGAGTGAATCAACCTCAACATCTCCCCTAAATGGGAAGACCTTGCATCAAATAAATGTAGCGATTGGTTTGAGTAAAGACGCTTGAAACCGTTTGTCAGAGTCTGACAGACAGTTTTCAATCTGCTCTGTGTGGCGCGCACTGTCGGGGCGCTCCTCGCACCCCTCCCCTCCCTGCCTTCCCTTGGGTCTCCAGCTTTGATGCAAGGTCCCCAAATCATGGCGCTGCAGATTTGAGGACAGAAGTTGCGCTACTGAACTGAACTGATCATGTTGACCACGGTTTTGTCTTTTCCTTGCAGATTATTATTATTTTTTTTAATTGGCGTTGACCTGCCTGCACTACCTTCGCGATCTACCGGTCGATCGCGATCGACGTATTAGCGCCCCTGATATATAAGCATAAAGAATGGGGAAATTCTGTATTCCATAGGGTAATAAAAAGTATATGGTATTAATGTAAACCAATCAGCCACAACATTAAAACCACCTGACAGGTGAAGTGAATAACATTGATCATCTTGTTCCAATGGCACCTGTCAAAGGGCCGGGATAAATTAGGCAACAAGTGAACAGTCTGTTCTTGAAGTTGATGTGTTGGAAGCAGGAAAAATGGGCAAGCGTAAGGATCTGAGCCACTTTGACAAGGGCCAAATTGTGATGGCAGCGGCAGCTCTTGTGTGGTGTTACCGGTATGCAGTGGTTAGTACCTACCAAAAGTGGTCCAAGGAAGGACAACCGGTGAACCGGCGACAGGGTCATGGGTGCCCAAGGCTCCTTGAGGGAAATAGGGAGCTGGCCTTCAAGGGATGGCCAGGATGTACCAAGTACATCCCTTCATGGCAACGTATTCCCTGTTGGCAGTGGCGTCTTTCAGCAGGACCATGTGCCCTGCCACACTGCAAAAAATTGTTCAGGAATGGTTTGAGGAACATGAAAAAGCGTTCAAGGTGTCGGCTTGGCCTCCACATTCCCGAGACCGCAATCTGATTGATCATCTGTGGGATGTGCTGGAACAACAAACCCCAATCCTTGGGGGCCCCACCTCACAACTTCCAGGACTTAAAGGGTCTGCTGCTAACGTCATGGTGCCAGACACCACAGGACACCTTCAGAGGTCTTGTGGAGTCCATGCCTCCACGGGTCAGAGCTGTTTTGGTGGCACAAGAGGGAGCTACACAATATTAGGCAGGTGGTTTTAATGTTGTGGCAGGTCGGTATGTATGTATATATATATATATATATATATATATATATATATATATATATATATATAGGTTTGACGCATGTGTTTGAATCGTATGTTACCAAAATCCCCTGGTGAAATTGATGTTTTGTACAGTACATAGTGTTTTCGTCTCCTTTTCTCCTTTTCAAAGATGGATATATGCTAATGCAGCAGTCGGACTACAGTATTATTCTAACACACACTCTCTGCTGCCGAAGACTCTGCATATATCAAAACTTGACAGTGTGTGTGTGTGTGTGTGTGTGTGTGTGTGTGTGTGTGTGTGTGTGTGTGTGTGTGTGTGTGTGTGTGTGTGTGTGTGTGTGTGTGTGTGTGTGTGTGTAGATATGGAAAATAGATGAAGCGAGGAGTTTAGGTTTGGCTATGGCCCACTTCTTCTCGTCTTCCCCCCTCTTCCCCCCTCTCCCGTCGGCCTCCCTGGGGTGGGATGTGCGCGGCGGCGCTAGGTAGCAGGCCGGGGCTATCAAAGTATGCCGATTTAACTTTTTAAGACTTTGCAGGTTGGCTTTGTTCTCCTCGCCGCGCTCTCTCCGCGTTCTCTCCTGGGTCCCCTGGCTGGGGAGTCTCTCTTTCTCTCTCTCTCTCTCTCTCTCTCTCGCTCTCTCGCTCTCTCTCTCTCCCTCTCTCTCTCTCTCTCTCTCTCTGGGCACTGGGGCGAGTGGCTCTGGGCTATAGGAAAAGAAAGAAAGACAGAAAGAAAGAAGAGAGGGAGGGAAAAAAATCCAGGTTATCCACTGGGAGAAGTGGGGAGGGCTTTCAAATTGAAGTGAGAGCTCACGACCGAAAAGAAGTCGGCTACGGCGATGAGTCTATGGGTGTGTGTGTGTGTGTGTGTGTGTGTGTGTGTGTGTGTGTATGTGCGTGCACGTGTGTGTGTGTGTGTGTGTGTATGTGTAAGTAGGTGTGTGTGTGTGTGTGTGTGTGTGTGTGTGTGTGTATGTGTGTGTGTGTGTGTGTGTGGGCGGGCTTTTATGTACAAACATGTATGTACCGTGTGTGTGTGTGTGTGTGTGTGTGTGTGGTCATTAGAATTCAAGGTTTTTCACCTCGTCAGTGTTTTTTTTTTTTTTTTCTTACACCTCTGCTCGCATTGTAAAAAACAAGCCCCTGTCTAATGGGCACACACACACACACACACACACACACACACATATACTGTTTCTCACCTCCCCCCGCTTCCCCCCAGCCTCCCCACACACACATGTACTGCCTTCGGCACCACCACCACCACCACCACTACTTTCTCTCCAAACCGAGCAAAAAAAAAAAAAAAAACCCAGGGCCCAAAGCCTTTGGGATGATTTGATTAGCAACGATATCTGAAAACGGCCTCGTCGCGCTAACAAGATTAAGCCGGGGCCCTGTCTGTTTACTACGGCGCCGGGTGATTAAAACTGGCGCTGCCGAGCCTAAACGGGCGAGCGGGACCGTTGCCAGGTAACAAGACGAGAGTCCTGTCCTGTCGGGTCCCCCCCCCGTCGGCGACTGACCGTCGAGGCCGAGGCCGGGGCGGCTAACGGCCAAGCTCGGCAGACAAACAAAAAATAGGTTTGTCAAACGGTGAAAGCGGCGCCCGGGCGGCGCCGTTCAGGGTGTCATGGGTTTCCGGTCAGAAGGGGCGGAGCACCCTGCTCCCCCCGAGTAAATGATTGGAGAAAGGTCGGAAACCGCGTGCGATCGGGACGACCTCCCGGTGCTCGGACACTTGTTGGTCGTGACGGTGTTTAGGTATTTTGGCTCTCGCAAACAGGAGTCACCCTGAAGAACCCCCAACTTTGGGGGTGCACCAACGGGAGTGTGGGGTGGTGGTGGTGGTGGTGGGGGGGGGGGGGGGGTATTAATTCTTCATTCCTACACTGTATTTATTCAATTGGATTATGTATGCATGGGAGGCCTAATGAGGGCTTAAAAATGCAATTATTGCTTAAGCAAAAACTGTGACTTTTTGGTGATAGATGTTTCTGTTCGCTAATAAATGGAGGAAGTCAACAGACTTGGGGAAACTGCTTTATTCGCCGCTCGAAATTAGCCCATCAATCATTTTTTTTTCTCCGCGGAGTTTGTTAACTATTTCTCTGCGCGCACTCCTCCGCGCTCACTTTGTGCCACCCCCCCCCCCCACCCCCTCTTTCTTTTCGGGGGGGGGCGGGGTAAAATCGGGATGTGGAACAGGCCAAAAGAAAGAGGAAGAGAGAATCTTTGTTTTATTGTCACTGATCTGTATTCACAGTTTTAACTCCAGTATATTAAATAAGCAATTTTTTTTTATTTAAATTTGAGAAAATCTTCCCTTTTTATATCTGTATATATATACATATATATATATATATATATATATATATATATACATATATATATATATATATATATATATATATATATATATATATATATAAATTCTATTTTTATACGTTTTATATATAAATATAATTTTTTTTCAGCAATGTTTGACATTTTCTATTTATATTTAAGGGAACCACCCATTCATATATAATATTTTTTGACCACAATATTTAAAATTCTCTGTCATAATTTCACGTGACGTTTTCTCATTTGCCCTGTGTTCCGTTTGCGACGGCGATGCAAACACGCGTGTTCCCGCGCCCACGAAGCCCCTCGGATTGAGGGGGAGAGGGACGGCGAAAGAGGAGAGGAGGGGAGAGATTTGGGGGAAAAGGAAAGAGCGACCTGAGCAAAGCCAAGCGGGGCCCCGCGTCACGGGGGGGCCCCCGGACGACCGGACGGCTCTACGGTGATGAAGCCCATTTATTATTCATGGCCCTTCCCAGGTCAGCGGTGCCGTCGTGTGAGGGGTTAATCACAAGCTGGGGGGGGGGGGGGGTGGGTCAGGGATTTTTTTATTATGAGGCTATTGATTATGTTTTCAGAACAATGGATGGCGCACAGTGGCATGTGTGTGTCTTACTGCATCGATCCGGCTGCTCCATCTGTGAAATACCATATTGACTGAATAAATACACGACCTGATTACCAGTCCGGAATTCATGAATGCATTACGGGATACATCGCACATTTGGGTTGAGCAGTTAAGTTGCATTAAACATACTGCCGCGGTTCATGGTGGTGCCTCAGACGTAAACGTACGCTGTTTCAAGCGTGTTTTCCGAAAGAATTGCTAAATTTGGTCCATGGCGGCAATCTCATGGTGCAGTTACACAGCAGACACACACTCTCACACACACACACACACAGCAACAACATATGCTATAAATTTGCAATAAACTGTACAGTGTAGAGTAATGTGGTAATAAAGTTATAATGTTGTAATTACATTGTAATGACACATTTGATGAATCTATTTGTTATTTGCCAGTGTCCGTACTGTAATATACTGTTATTCACCATGTACAGCTTTAACAATCAACCAACGATTAACAAAACAAATTGCTTGTCTATGAAAATGTCTTTGGCCCAATTAACTGATGACGATTGTGATTCTGGCCAGTTTGACCTTCACATTTTCTCTTTCACGCACGTAAACGTATGCTTATTTTCAACGTCGTTCGCGTCTTCCTTTGACTCGATTTTTTTTTTAACCCCCTTCACTTCTCCTCTGCCCCTGGCACCTTTTACCGACTCAGTTTAATGCCTGTCAGAGAAGCGGGGCGTGGGTGAACATCCAGCTGTCAGTTATCCAGGGTCTCTCTCTCTCGATGGACCACACCTGAGAGAGCAGGAGGGAGAGAGAGAGAGAGAGAGAGAGAGAAGGAGAGAGAGACGCTATTTCCGCTATCACACGCTGCCGGTTCGGCTTTGCCTCCATCAGTCGGCCCAAATCACAGCTGAACGCCTGTTTGATATT
Organism: Zeus faber; assembly: GCF_960531495.2. NCBI lineage: Eukaryota > Metazoa > Chordata > Actinopteri > Zeiformes > Zeidae > Zeus > Zeus faber. The sequence goes on along the minus strand of NC_137206.1, from coordinate 10,243,867 downwards.
ATATTATACGGTGGAAAAACAATAACGCGGTTTGGTTTCTCATCCCCTCTGTCGCTCTGAGTGGAGGCGGAGCGGCCGCTCTCAGGGCTGATTTGGAAGCTGTCGTGAGGCGGGACGGGCGACGGGACGGCGTAGCCGCTGAATCCCATCACACGGGGTGTGTGTGTGTGTGTGTGTGTGTGTGTGTGTGTGTGTGTGTGTTGGGGGTGGGGGGGGGGGGGGGGGATCACCCAAATATATTCATGGAATGTTCATAGCCATTTCCGAGAGGGATCACACTATATTACCTCGGCGCGGTGATAAGATAAGGTGTTTTTCATATTGCCGTGCATTTCCATTCATTTTCCCCATCTGTTTTTTTTTGTTTTTTGTTTTTTGCAGAGGAGGAGGAGGAGGAGCGGGAGGAAGAGTTTGTCCCCGGGCGAGATTAATAAGCATTTAAAACGGTTTCACTGCTAACCGGCGAATCACAGCATGTGTTGGGGAGTATTGTTCACTACTGAGTGGCCGTGAATGACATAAATAGATTGGCCCCTGTGAAAGAAAAATACATAAACAAATCACACACACACACACGCACGCTCGCGCGCACGCACGCACACACACACACACACACACACACACACACACACACACACACCTACAAAACACATGCACACCTCGGATACACACACATGCACATACACAAATTGATACAAATACACCAACGTGTGTTTGCACACAATCCCTTTAAAACACACGTAAACACACGTAAACACACACACACACACACACACACACACACACACGCACGCACACACACACACACACACACACACACACACACACACACATATTTCCTACTCCCATCTGAGCTATAATTAAATGAGAAGTTGCCTTCCGGTGGCATTTTTATTTTTTTTCCCCCTTCTCCCTCAAAAGACTGAATTCAAAACACTTAACCCCTATTAGAAGCCAATTGACAACACAGCCCAAAATGGCCACCGCAGCCCTTTGGCTAAGACCCAGCGTAGTGTCAATAGCTGGCTGAGAGCCTGTGGTGGTCCGGGTGCAAGGCTGTAACTCCCCCCCCACACACACACACACACACCCACCTCCCCACACATACAGTATATCATTACACATTAACATTCACATTAACACCCACACACACACAAACTTGTACCCAGCCGACGACCGGGCTTTAAGAAACGTCGCGACTCAAAAAGGCGCGGGCGCAATAATTGGAGCACCCCCCCCCCCCCCCCACGCCCCCCTTCCACCCGCCCAAATTGTGTTTTTATTTTGCTCCCCGGTTCTGAAATATAATCAGTTTGCCTAATTTTATTGCATTTCCTAATGATGCTCGCCCTGAGCAATTGTTCTGTGTGTTCCTTAGCAAACAGCGCGTGTCAGCTCGCTGAGATTAATCTTGATTACTTTAGCCCTTGATGAAGTAGGCTACAATAACGCTCTAATTGGGGAATATTACCACAGAGAGAGCGGGAAAGGGGAAAAAAGACAACAAAAAACAAAAAAAAAAAACGAACAAAACAAAAAATAAAAATAAAAGCGTGATAGATAGGGCGGGGGATGGATGTTTGACTCCCCAAACTGCACTAATTGTAGCGCTGCTTCGAGTGATTAACTCAGGATGGATCAGCGGCGGCGGCGGCGACAAACCGGGATCGCTGTCAGCGGCGGCGTTGAGTCGCGGAGTCAGACGGCGCCGCTGCGTTGTCACCGCCCCGTGAACTCTCTCTCTCGGCGACGAGAAAATACTTTTTCTTTTTTTTTTTTCATCCACGAAATTCGAATTAGGGCATAGAAAGGCAACTTTTCACGAGAATGTGTGATGATGCTGGGTCCCCGTGGGGGACGTGCACTTATCTAATCCTACCTGACCTCAGCCTAGAACGCCTGTTTTTTTGCGACTTGTCGTGTCTCATATTACACTAAAATAAAATAACAAAGTAAAGTGTTTTATATCCTAACGTTCAAGAAGCCAGAGTATCCAGTGGTTGCAGCCAATAAATGATAGAACTGAGTATAATTATGTAATTACTTTGGAATTATATGGTTAATATTGCACAAAAGTAAATTGTGTAGATAGATAAATACATAGACAGATAGATAGACACGAAATGACTTGAGTGAAAGTGAAAGTATATAAGTATGTAAGTAAACGTACTGTATATAAGTACATAAGTACACGTATATAAGTAAATAAGTAAAAGTATATCAGGAAATATGTAAACGTGTCTAAGTAAATAAGTATATAAGTCAATAAGTAAGTATATAAATAAGTGCTCAAGGTAAAAGTATCCAGTCTTGATATCCAGAGACCTGATGTGGCATCATATGACATAATAATGTGCAGACGAAGCGAACCCTGCCTGAATTTACAAGGAAAATAGTGTCATTGCAATTTCAACTATAAATACAAACAAAAATATAAATACTGACAAAAATGAAAAACCAAGATATTGTCTGCGATGCCTTGCTCGGTTTGGAGAGAAAGTAGTGGTGGCGTCGAGGCGGTCGAGGAAGTCTCCAAAGCTGAATTCACCGACATTGAATCAGGACAACAAATCCCCTCGGAATTCCGGCCCTTCCTCCGACCCCGGCCACCTGGACGTGCCGCAGCGCCGAGCTCGAGCCCCCGAAAACGCTGGGGCCCGTGGCCTGTCTCGTCACCGCTTCTCCGGAGCCCCTCTAAGAGCCACAGCGTGCACCCCCCCCCACCCCACACACACACACACACACACACACACACACACACACACACACACACACACCCCGGGGGGCAACACCCAAATCTGCCCATGCAGCTCTCCTGCTCGTCCGCTCTAATCGCCGCTCGGCCGGCATCGTACGTGACACGGGGGGTGGGTGTCCGTACGGATGAAAAAAAAAAAAACGCGGACAAGCGCGAGCGAAAAGACATGCGCACGCACATTTAAAGCCGGGCTGGTGCGCCCCCCCGCCACCCGGCCCCCCTTCGCCAGGACGCTCGCAAACACGCGGACGCCGCCGACGCGCGCGGGGCGCCTCAGACGGCGCCTTGAATGAACACGCGCGGCCGAGCCGGTGGTCGTCCGGCGAGGCGTCGTGCTCCGAGCGGACATATGCTGACCTACTGTGATTTCCCTCTTTTTTTTTGTTGTGCTGACCTCCTCCTCCACCTCCTCCTCCTCCTCCTCCTCCTCCTCCTCCTCCTCGTCGTGTCAGGAGCTTGTGCTGAGTGTTGCATCGAGGACGCCGCCGCGTTGGCTCGTCCGCTGTTATTGTTTGGTGGTCTTAAAAAAAAAATGAAATTTGTCCACTCAGGACAATGTCGATGTGTGTGTGTGTGTGTGTGTACGTGTGTGTGAATGGGTGGGGACGTAATGTACTTTTGTCGGACTTTTGGATGTGATCTGTGTGTGTGTGTGTGTGCGTGCGTGTGCGCGTGTGCGCGCGCGTGTGTGCGCGTGTGTGTTTGTATCACCGTACTTGTAAGAACAGGTCACCGAATTGACTGACCTCACCTCGATGCCAGTACAAGAATGTGCGCGGTGCGGCATACTGTGTGAAAATGTACACATTGAACGGTGACATTTCTCCAGTTCAAGATCAGTCGAGCTCAGTGCACGCTACTACAGACACACACACACACGCACACACACGCACGCACACACGCACATATACACACACACCTATAGCATATTGTGTGTTTACATACAGTACATTCCAGTACGAGCCCCAGCAGTCTACACCCACTGGCAGCATCCTACTGTAGCCCTCGAATTGGACTGGGTTTGGGGGGTGGGGGTGTTGTGGGGGTCAACCACGGTAACGGTCTCCCCGCCACGGACCCAGGGCGCACGTCACGATCACCTCTTTTATTCACCCCCCCCCCCTTCTTCTCCTTCCAGAGCCGCCTGACAAGACGCAGAAGGATCAGTCACGCCGAGGCGGCGAGATAACGTCACCGGAATCTGTCACGACGTATCGGGAGGGGGAGAAGGGCTGCGTGTGTGTGATGTGACACATTCCACAAAAGCCACGCTGGAGAAGAAAAAAACAAAAAAAACAACAACAAAAAAAAACGGGCCCCGTGTTTTCTCGTGATATTAACGAATGACGACAACTAGCTTATAAATCAATAAAATATTTCGTGACATCCCCGCCGCCGCCGCCACCGCCGCCGCCACCGTCGCCGCCACCCGTACTTATGCTATTCAAACGGGAGCGACGGTGATAAGGTTTGGCTGAGGCCTCCTTCTCCTCCTCCGCCGTGAAGGAAGGAGGGATGGAGGGATGGAGGGGTGGAGGCAGGGGGGTGGGGGCGGAAGGGAAGAAAAGGAAGACAGAAGGCCTCCAGATAGCTGCTGGGGGCTGTCTGCGCTGCCACAAGCTGTTGTTCTATTCCTCAGTTGTTGGATGTAATCGGGAGAACAAATACCTCGTTGGCATTAAGGGGTCTGCAGGGTGTGTACCCCCCTCCCCCCCCCGTCTCCGCCAAAACCACAGGACACGGTGTCAAGGCGGCGCAGGATGTGGCAAGAATTGTATGAAAGAAAGAAAGAAAAAGAAGAATTGAAGCCTCACCTTTCGGTCCGCCCAGGCGCTCCCACCGGTGCCCGCGTGGGGTTTCACCTGCGAGGGAGCGTGTCTCAAATTCCCCGATTTATAAAAAAAAAAAAAGAAAAATAAATAAAAATAAAAAAACGTTTCAACGTTTTCCCCCACAACCTCAAAACGAGGATAATTTCAATCAACAAAAATATACGATCCGACCAGTACTTTTCCGGTGTATAATAATCATTGGAAAACTCAATTATGGTTAGGGTTAGGGTTGGGGTTGGGGCCAACCCGGTCGGCGTGAACATCATGAGCCACGAACATCAACAATAAACATAAGCAGCGTACGTATATACATCAGATTATTTCACCAGAGGCGTGGACATTATGATATTATTTTTAGGACATTATTATAAATTATAGGTTGGACCCCGTGAAATGGCTTAACCCCCTGCTTCCCATACCAGCATCAGTGGACAACAACGCACTCCACTTATATGCCTTCTTCTTTAACCGTAGCCGGACGACGCGCCGCACGTAGTTTGCCTTTCCAATGAATTTGAAGCGGAGTTCGCCCTACTAGCTGCGTCCGAGAGCCCCGGGGCGCGGTACAGTAAATACACAACAACGCCGCTTGTCACAATAACGGACGGGCGCGGGCCCCGTCGTGCTCTTTTTCCGACTTTATCTTCCTGCGGTTTGGAGGGCGGCCGGGACCGTCTCCAAGGTGGCTGTCAGGGGGAATTTCATGTCCTCGGCTTTGGCGTCTTTCTGGGACTCCCTGTCACATCGGCTCAGCGCTGACTGGCGCACCAGCCGGGACCTCTGGCATCCGAGGTATTAATAGAATATTGATACCGCCAAAAAAATAAATAAAGCGCGCGCACGCGCACGTGCACACACGCGCACACACACGCACACACACACACACACACAGACAGACACACTGATCTTCCTCCCCTTCTCTCTCTCTCTCTCTCTCTCGCCCTCTCTCTCCTTATTTACGTCTCTATATCTTTTTAAGACGTCTCCGCTCCGTTTGATGGACTCGGCGCAGCAAATCCTGTTTAATTACTGTGTTTTTTTACTACCTCTCCCTCTCGTTAAATTAATTATTAATTAAGAAAAAGAAGGGGGGGGGGGGGGGGGGGGGGCGAAAAAAGGGAGTGTTTAATGCTTCAATTATCCCGGCCCGGGACTTTCTTTCTTTCTTTCTTTCTTTCTTTGCGAGCGGAGTCAAGGCCAAGGCAAAGTTTCGGGGTGGAGGTTTTGTTGTTGTCGTTGCGTAAGACACATCTTGTGTTTACTCGACTGAGGAGAATTAAAACACAATGGGAGTTTGGAAGGAAAAATAATTATCCAGGAAGTGACTCAGCCGACAAGAGACTGGGAACTTGTGCCAAAACCTCAAACTTATTTTTAACCGAGCCGCTAGAAGTATGTGACCCACAAGCCTTTTCAACCCCACCCCTCAACTCAACTGATGCCTGGCTTGCTTTGATAATAATAATAATAATAATAATAATAATAATAATAATAATAATAATAATAAATAAGAAAGAATAATACAAACACAATTATAAAATACTAATAATGATAAATAAATAAATGAATTAGCCAAATTACAACAGTGATAATATAATAATATTAATAATAATAATAATAATAATAATGATAATATGATATCTATTTGAGTGAGGCATTATAGAGGAATACAATGATAACATAAGAACATGCAGTATAAAGAATGAAGATTTTTTGCTTTAAAGTATTTGTCTTCATTCCTCTTTGGAAAACGTGCGTATTTAAGTAATCTCATATCATGTCAGAAAACACAGAAAATCTAAATGCAGCTTTTCAATGAGCCTGGGTGATCAACTTTTAACAAATAGAATGTACATCAACAACAAAGGCCTTGGCATCATTCATCTCGCGAGCCCATTTCAAAAACCGCAATTATTAACTTTTGAAACCTCCAATGATGTGTTGGATTCCGTTCATATTCAGCATCGGATCCAAAAAAAATAAAAAATAAAACTCCAAACATTTCATCACAAGGGGCATTGGTTTTGGGTGTAAACATAATTATCAAAGAATGCCAGACTAAATTGGCCTGACAAGATAGAGTTCATTATCAGCCAAAGCACTTGGGAGTGCGATTCCCTAATTAATTTTCTATAATGAAGCCCATATTTTGTCGTTGCTAAGCGCAGAAACACCTCGGCGACACATTGTTTACAAAGAGACCTCAACCCGGCTCCGCTGGGCTTTGGATCAAACGGCTCATGTTATGATATAACATAATGAAAAACTATATCATGATAAAAAATATATATTTCATTTGTGTGGTTTGGTATTGGCTTCAATGGGAAAGCCCAAAAAAAGCCCGTATATCCGTTTTAATGGACCAAAATCGGCAAAAAGCATTGGAAGTTCACTGTTTTTTTCCATTTCCTGGGCAAAGGGCGTTGCGCCCCTCCTTGTCTGCACGCTCAAAACACACAAACGACAAGGGGCTGCCGCAATCCGAAACTATTTTCAATAATTGATTCTGCGCTCTAATTGAACGGCAGGACTGAACGACATAGCTCATTACTTTACTCATTAGTTAATTATCGGAGAAGTAGGACAAGTCAATAAAAAGTGAAGGCAGTAAATTCCGATACTAATTAGCCGCGTTTCCTCCGAGACATATTTAAAGGCAGATTAGTTACCTGAATGTCCCGGCATGAGGCAGGGAGGAGGAGGGGTGGGGGTGGGCGGTGGGTGGTGTTATTCTGACAGGGAGCGTAGTCACCTAAGGTTAGCCGCTCGCTATCCTTGAAAAACGGCGGCGGTTCGCGGATTGGAGCGACCGAACACTCCGATCCTCGAACCGTCGGCACAGCGGGGGATTGGAGGCAAGGGAAAACGACTGTAAGAAATACATGAAACAATGAAACCAATAAAAAAATTATAAATATAAATAACAATAAAATACAAATAAATAATACTAATAAAAATAATCATTATCCCTTATGCAGCTCATGTAACAATGTTGCTATTATCATCCATGTTTTGAACATGTGCACCTGCTATGTCTATTTGTACTTGGGGAGTAGAAAAATCAAAATAGTATGTTTTTTAATTTTAGATTTTCATTAAAATTATATTAAATTTAGACCCCAATAATTAAAAAAAGAAAATCACATATGAAATAAGTTTAAAAATTAGCAAAAATATGTTTACAATAAAAAAGAAATGTATGTATATATATATATAAATGTATAAATAATATATAATAACAATAATAATAATAATAATAATAATAATAATAATAATAATAATAATAATAATTTAATATTATTATTATTATTTTTTTTGTTTTTTTGTTTTTTTAATTATTATATTAATATTATTATTATTGTTATACAGCACAAGTCTCCCTCATCTCAGAATCTATAAATGGCATATCCATCAGAGTTTTGTTGCCACAGTATTATCAGCTGAGGGTTCTTTCTCCGTTTGATAGATACGTTGGACTTGATGAATGGGGGGAACTGATTGAACTGATTCGTTTCTTTTCATCGCAGGCCTCTCCTCTCCTATTTGTTTCCCCGGCTAACGCCCGCGATAATAACCGCTTGACGGGTCGGGGCCCGCGGTGAATGGCCGAGTTCACACCCTCCCGCGGGGGTCCGGGTGGGGCTGTCGCAACAGTGTCACAGCGGCGGCGACGCCCCCGTTAGCCAATCGGGACGCTCGGCCGAGACGGGCGCGAGCTTCCCTTTCACATGCAAATGCTACGATGTGATAATAAACACCTGACACGGAGCATGACTGAATGATACTGGCTGTTTAATCAAAGGGCCCCGCCCCGCCCCACCCCACCCCTCGACCCCCCAGCTCCCTCTCTCTCCCTCTCTCTCTCTCTCTTCCTCTTGATCCTCCTGTTTTTCCCCTATATTCTCCTACGTCTCGCTCCGCCGTGCTTTATCTCTCTGCAGGATTTTGCTGGGGGTAATCATCTCGCTATCCGTCAGGGTCTCTCTATCTGTCTCTCTCTCTCTCTCTCTCTCTCTCTCTCTCTCTCTCTCTCTCTCTCTCTCTCTCTCTCTCTCTCTCCTCAATGTCTCAGCATCCTCAGTTTTTTACTCCTCCACCCATCGCCACCCTCCCACCCTCCCTTCCATCACTCAGCTGTTTTCACGGCCGTACATTATCACATTTTCAGTCAATTGGCTCAAGCTTAGCACTCAGTTTTGTGCGGAGCCACCGGGGCGGGGGTTGGGACGGGGGTTGGGACGGGGGTGGTGTCGTCCTCCGGGGGCCCCTTGGGGACTCGGAAATGACAGAAGGCCGCCTTTATTTACCTCTGTGGCCCCCACCGTGTCGTCTGCTTAATCATGTGGCTAATCGACAACACCGTCTCCCCGCTCGCCCGCGCCCGGACAATGGCGGCGGCGGCGGTGGTGGTGGTGGGGGCCCTCATTCATATTTAATACAATGGGAGTGTTTAAGTCATCGCACAAGTCTGAGGAGGAGGATATTGTGTTTCATTGTGGAGGGCTCCGTGGGGACCTCCACCCAGCCCCCCCCCCCCCACCCCCCCCCCCCACCCCTGCCCACCCAGGCCTCCTCCTCCGCCCCGCTAGCATATGCTCGCCACTTCTGGTGCTAAGCAGCCGGGACCGGGGTCCGGGGCCGGCGCCGGGGCCCGGTGCAGCTGGCCGGATGGCGAGCCCAGTTTTCAAAGCCCTTAAATCCCATGATTAATTCAAAACGGTTAATTCGGCGATGTCATGGCTCGAGATTTACAAAAAAGAAACTCACCAAGACAAATATGTACTCCACTGAATAATGAATGATGTAGTGGTGTGGGGGGTGGGGGTGGGGGTTTAATAATGCAACAGGGCGTATAATAGGCGCTCTTTTGCCGGCGCTAATCTCCTTGCCACCTCCACTTTGGAGAGCGCGGTGTCAGACGCCGGGCGCCATGTGCTGCCTCCTTTCTTTAATTGTCCCACGGAACGGCTCGTCGGCTGTTTATCTGTGCGTGTGCGTGTGTGTGTGTATATGTGTGTGTGTGTGTGTGTGTGTGTGTGTGTGTGTGTGTGTGTGTGTGTGTGTGTGTGTTTGTGATAGGACTTTGCTGCTTTCCAAGTGCACGCGTACACCAACGGACATCCTGAGCGTTCACATATCCGGCCTCGCTCTTCCTCCGTCTACTACTCCCCTTCCCTCATCTTGCCCCCATCATCTCTCTCTCTCTCTCTCTCTCTCTCTCCCTCTCTTGCTCTCTCTCTCCGTCTTCCCTTCCCTTCCCTCCCCGACTGTTTCTTTAAAAGATTAACAAGGGTCATTAAGGACACGGGGAAGGTTCATTTCGTCGTTACGAGCGGGAAATTAATCATGAGGGGGATGCCATTTAATGACACACTTCCCTGAACTGATTACTCGTGCTCCTGCTAATTACGCCGGTTAACTACAGTGCACCTATGAAGGTCCTTTTGGTATTTGGTCTCTCAAGTCCACGGGCCTCCTTAAAGACACACCGGCGTACTTTTTTTTTTTTTTTTTTTTTTGATTTTTTTTCCCCTCCGAGCAAATTAAAGGACATAAAAGAAACAGCTGTGTATGGGGCGACGGAGGCCCCGTGATGAGCCCATAAACGGCGCCCGCCGCCCGGCGCGTAGGGAACTTTAACTGTGTCCCGTAACCTCGGAAACAAGGGCGCGGCGCTCCTCTCGTCTCCGCCGCCGAGCCATCTCCTTGACGTTCTCCCGACCCCCCCCCACCTCCGCCCCAGTCTCGACGACAAAGCATTTAACCGGGGTCCTTCCTCGCACGGCGACGAAGCCCGATTCCCTTCGGGAACGCCCGGGACGCGGGACGACCCCGATTTTTGGCCCCGTTTGCTCGTGGGCTTTACTTTGCTGTATTTCGTACTCATCGATTCAAGTGGACGTCAGTGTGGCGGCACCGCGGACTTGTTCGCCAGAATGCCGCCAGATGAGGTAACTTTGGCAAAACCCACCGTGACCGCAGTCCTTTCGAATGGACAATTATCAGACACCTGCCATCGGGAAAAAACGGTCAGGGGTGATGTAAAAGGTGTGTGTTGACGAGGAAATGGGCTAAAAGTCAATTGGACCGGTGCGTTTGAAAGCACCACTAGCGCCATAAGCGTTGAGTACATCCAGTATTAGGTCCACCAGTGGGGGGTTGGGGTTTGACGCCCGACAGAACCCAGGTAAGGCCGAAGATTGCGGCCCCCGGTTAATAATGACTGTGTGTGTGTGTGTGTGTGTGTGTGTGTGTGTGTGTGTGTGTGTGTGTGTGTGCGCGTGTGCGCATGTGTGCGTGTGTGTGCGCGTGCAGGGGTGGGGGAGTCGGGGCAGGTGAGGGTCAAACCGGACACTTCCGAGCATGCGGAGAGGAGCCATTCATCTGAATGGAAAAATGTCAGCGGAGGGCGTCGGGTCAACAGCTCCGGGCGAACTGGGACCTGGGTGTAACTCCTGACACTCAGGGGGCAAGGGGGGCGGGGCGGGGGGGCAGGGGGGGGCAGGGGGGGGCGGTAATGGGTTTAGAGGAGCCCGATGGTTATCTCTCCCCCCCCCCCCCCACCCCCACCGCCCTCTTCTCCGGCTTGTTTTCATTCCTCTCCCATCCCACCCCTCCTCTCGCCCCCCCCCGCCCCCCGCCCGGCCTTCTAAGGATAATTGGGGAAGGGGGTTAAACGGCGCAATTCCGCAGAGATCTATTCGAGGGGGGGGAGGGGAAGATACGTGACAGATGTATCCGCGATAAACGCGTCGCGGCTTTCTGTTTGTTGTCGCTGTTGTTGTTTATCTAGGGAAGGAGCCGAGCTCCGAGAGCCGAGGGGACGCCAGCGACGGAACGGCGGCGAGGAACGCCGGCGAGGAACGCCAGAGAAGAACGCCGCTCCCTCTGAGACGGCCCCGCCCCTGCCGTTTCCACCGGGGGGGTGGGGAGACCGGGGACGGTCTCACAGCCGTCTCCATTGGACGGCTTCTTTTCTGACCGCCGGGGTCCCCGTCGCCCCCTTTCCCGGTCGTTCCCTGGCGAGACGGCGTCACCGAACGCGTCAAATGGACCGCCGTGCGATCCGCTCCAACGCTCTTTGAAAGATCCGTAAAAAAAAAACTAAACAAAGGAAAACAAAAAAAAAACAACCTTTTGCCGGTGTGGCCGGGGGACGCCAAAGCGCTTCCAGTTTGAATCGTAAGATTAGAATTCAGACCGTTCAGGAATGTCTGACGCGGAATGCGGCCCCCTGTTTGGCGGAAAACAGAAGGGAAAAAATACCATTCCGCGTCTTCCTCGTGTCGGAGCGGGCGGAGGGCGGCTTTGATTCTCTCTCCTCGCTCGCACTGGGGCGGCTTAGAGGGGGATCCTGAAAAGAGCTTTTCAAACGGACGGGGCCGGAGCTGGCGGCCCCGGCTATTTGCTTCGGCCCGTTTTTACAATCTCATTAAATCGCTCCTTTGTCTTTTCCCCCCACGTTCCAAGCTCTGATCTCTGGCTTAGGACGAGTCAAGAGGGCGAGACAGTTTGAAAAAGCCTGCGCACCCCCGGCCGCCCCCCCACCACCACCACCGCCGCCACCACCACCACCACCTCCTTTCGCCCACAAAGAGCTCGCTTGTTTTCGGGGGGTTGTTCTCCTCCTCCAAAAAAACTGCAGAGCGAGCGGGAGCGAAAGAGAGAGAGAGCGAGAGAGAGAGAGAGACCAAGGGAGAGAGAGAGAGAGACCAAGGGGGAGAGAGAGAGAGAGAGAGACCAAGGGCGAGGGAGAGAGAGAGAGAGAGCAAGAGGGTCATTCGCTGGAGCGATATCGTGAGAACTTAATGAAAGTTTTATAACTCTTGAAATGTTTATGACCCGGGCACTCAGCAGCTTGTCCCAGCAATTAATGGCAGATCCTGACGGGAGCACATGGGGCGCAGCTGCTCCCAGCCCGGCCAGGGGAAATACATATGGAGGATGAGCGTTTTTTTTTTTTTTTTTTTTTTTTTAACGCAGGGTTTTTGTTGTTGCCGACGCCGGAGAATCCCAAAAGATATTCAGCGTTTAGGAGTTGGAAGCTGTGGAGCCGGTGAGCCCGTCGACCGCATAATACTGCAACCGGTGGCGGAGCAGACCTGACGAGTCGATCGCGGTCTTATTAAGCAACGTCCCGCTCGATGATTTCATTTAAATGAGAGTTTTAAAGTCTTGGGGCCGCAGGGGGTTGGACGTCAGCCACACCAGTTAATCCTGGTTTAAAGTTGTAAAAACGTGAAAACCAGGGAGAAAAGTCTTCCCAGCCAAGCCTTCGTGTTGGGTTTAGGTTCTTTCGGTGCGACATGATTAATCGTGTAATCCAGTTTAAAAGTTAAACTGGAAAAGTAAAAAAAAGTTAAAAATATTGTGCACCATGATGATGATGATGATGATGATGATGATGGTGATGATGATGAACCTTTATTCGTCCCACGACGGGGACATTTGCACAGTTACAGCAGCAAAAAGTGACAAACTAAAGAGCATCAATAAAGAGTCGTAGTAACCAAAAGTAAGTAAGAATCAAGGCGAGTACGATAAACAATATAAAATATATGAATATATATACCTAAGTAACAACATAAACAGGAATCAGAGTATTAGAGAGTATTGCACATAGTTAGGCAAATTGCACATCAGGGATTGTATTTATTATAATTTTTTTTTATAACAAAATTGCACCTGGGACTTTTCACAGTTGTGTGTGTGTTTGTGTGTGTGTGCGTGCGTGTGTGTGCGTGTGTGTGTGTGTGTGTGTGTGTGTGTGTGTCTGTGTGTGCGTGCGTGCGTGGGTGTGTGTGTGTGCGTGTGTGTGGTCTACAGGGCGCACTGTTGGTTATACAGTGATATACTGTACCATTCCAAGCTTAAGTGCGGCCCACCCTCAGTGTTTAGAACCCACTGAGCTGACGAACTGAGTCCATGGAGGATGTGCTGGAGCCGGTACCAGACCCAGAGCTTGATAAACGCTCGTCCATCACGGTTCTATGATGCAACGTAGTCGATTATGTCACTCTGTTTACGAGGTATAGAGAGAGAGGGAGAGAGGGAGAGAGAGAGAGAGAGGATCTGAAAAGGCCGGCGTCAAAGGGAAGACCCGGCATTTGGGTATTGAGCGGTGTCTAATTGAAGCCTTGGCCTAAACGGGCCCTGAACGCAGCCTCTTGTCGGCCATGACAGTAGTCGGTGAATTACTCGTCTCGCGGAGGAGGAGGGGGGCGGGGGCGGGGGCGGGGGCGGGGGGAGTGGGAGGGGGGGAGGGACTTAAAGGAGATCCATCTTGCTGCCGCGGACCTGTCGTGGAGCGGGGGGGTGGGGGGGGGGGGGGGGGGGGGATCCGCCGCCCGTCTGAAACAAATGACAAAATCTATCGCCCAGGGCCTCCCTCTCTCTCTCTCTCCCTCTCTCTCTCCCTCTCCCTCTCTCTCTCCCTCTCCCTCTCTCTCCGTCGCTGTCTCTCTCTCTCTCCCGCGCTCTCCTCTTAACGGGCGGTGACGAGAAGCCACCGCTGTCCACAAAACATGATAAAACCCGTGCCATAATAGGATTCATAAACATGCCCAAATACAATTTGCGGAGATGTATTTCAGGAAAAGACAATCATTTACAACTTCTGAGGGGGATTTAGAATAAGTATGTTTGTATGCAAATCCGCCAAACACGTTTTATGTACTCCGCACCCACAGATCATGAAAGCGCATTAGATTTATGGCAGTGTGTGTGCATAATTGTGAAGACGGTGGGGCTGGCGGGGGGCGGGGGGGTTGCAAGAAGAAGAAGAAGAAGAAGGAGAAGGAGAAGGAGAAGTGTCGGGATTTATATTGAGACCTTTCTTCGGGGGCTTTTGATTGGCGCAGAACGAGCCGAGCTTTCATGCCCCCCGACGCTGGGAACAATCGCTGCCACTTGGCTGGGCTTTGGGCATCCAGGCCCCCATCGCTCCGGCGTGGGGACGCCGCCAACATTCGCTTTTGGCAATAAAGATAGCCGGGGACAAAAGACAGGCGGCAGGCACCTCTTGGCATGTTCCTACGTGCAAGAAAAACCTCCTTGCAAAAAAAAAAAAAAGTACTTGTTTTTATTTCCCTCCGTAAAAAAAAGGAGGGAAATAAAAGCGCCAGGCTCGCTTTGTGCATTGTAATGCCAAGCTACGGACCGAAACGAGGCCGCTTGACGTCTGCTGACGCCGATGCTCCGTTGCGGGGAAAAAACAACCGCGCCCGCTCTTCTCAACTCAGCCTTTTCAAACTCCCGGGTCCTCAGCCGCGGAGCCCCGCGTGCTTTACGGCCTTCATCTGTGTAAGCTAGTAACGTTTAGGGCCTTATCAAGTTCCCCAGTAAAGCACCGGAGGCGTCCCCCGTCGCCCCTTCTTATAAAGACGCTGTTTGCCTTAAATGAGACGACGCTGCGCTTACTTTTGCCCCCCCCCCCCCGTGCGAACTCGCCGAAAAAGTTTAATCCAATAAAGTCCAATTTACAAAGTCATTTATCACCAATAAAGGGAGCGGGGACACCTGCTTCGCCCTCTCCCTCTCGCTCTCGTCCCCGTCTGGAGCGCGCAATGCGGCATGGGTTTGGGGCGTTTTGTGCGGGCGACGGCCTCCTCTTACTCGAGGATGGAGAGGGAGGAGGAGAAGAAGACGAAGACGAAGAAAGGTTGACCCCTGGAATCGGGGGAATTTGGGAGTTCAAAGGAACTCCCCGCAGCCTACATAAACCACCCTCAATTGGCACAAAGAGGAAACTAAATTTGCAGGGAGCTGCGCCGTATACTTTTTATAGAGGAACCTTGAGTCATTAGGGCGCATGGTCCACCTTGCTCAAAGAGCCAGGCAGCGCGGCGGGAGGCCTCCGCTTCCAAAAAGCAGGAAAAACAAAACAAAAAAAAACAAAAAAAAAAACCCCAAAATAAAATAGCGGGACAGAAGCCCGCTCCGGTGGGGAAAAAGAATTTAAAAAAAAAAGAAGGAAAGAAAACAAGGTCTTTTAATGAGAGGCTGGCGAGTTCCTGTGTCTTCAGACGAGGTCCCGCTTGTCCCACAAAGCGGCGGGATCCGCGTGAACCCTTCCACCACGCAATCTGCTTAGAAGGTGTAATCCTATCCCAGTCTCCAGGCGGGGCTGTGCGGGAAAAACAGCCAAAGATGCTGTATCAAATTAAACATGGTGTGTGTGGAAGGAGGAAGAGAAAGAAATCACACACACACACACACACACACACACACACACACACACACACATACACACACTCTAGCTCGTGCTCTCTGTTTTGGGCAACAATCAGTTCATGGCAAAGAAAAAAAAGAAAAAAAAAAAAGAATGAATTTTGTTCTGGAAATGGAGTTTACAGGGTTGTCATATTCATTTGAGTCAAACGGGATTTGAGAACAAAAAGCCAGTTAGCGACACAACAAAAACAAACCTGGGAATCAACGTTTTCCGAAAACCCCCCCCCAAAAAAAAACACTATTGTTGGAGTAGTTGTCGTTGGTAGGTGTAAAAAAAAAAAAAAAATTTAATTTAAAAAAAGTTTGGTCAAATTTAGTTTTTTTTTATTATGAAAAGAGACGTATGGTTACTTTAGAAGAGCCCCCCTCACACACACACACACGCACACACACACACACACACACACACACACACACACACACACACAAAGGAAAAAAAATTACAAATAAAACATTTTATCAACAAGTCCGAGCGTAACACGGCGACAACAATGGCAACATTTCAGCCGCTGCGGTGGGGGGCTTTGGGGGCTTGGGGGCCTCATAACCCCTCTCACCTCCAGGTCGCCCATCTGGGCTTCCCGGAGACTGGCCACTCGCCGCCACCCGGTCTCTTTGTGTCCTCTGCCGTCCCCCGTCCCCCCATCCCCCACCCACCGCCGCTATGCTCCACCCTTTCCCTGCCCCTTCCCCTTCGCTATATACATGGCAGATTAATGACAGCTAATAATATCTGATGTTCCTGGACATGCAGCCCCTGCCCCCCCAGTAATGAGATGCATTCCCAGTGGGTAGCCAAGGTGTCACCACTAACAAATTTGCAGCCGCCGCAATTAGCCCGCGAATAGCGAGCGAGAGGGCGGGGCGGGTCGGGTGCACTAAATCAGTACGGACCAAGACGGATGCAGGGGACGGGGGAGAGCGAAAGACGAAATATGAAAATTTGCAGCCGGCTAGTTTTCGCCGTCGCGAAACCGGGCGCGGAGGAAAAATGAGGGTTGCTGGGTGCTGTTGTCGGGCGGGCTTGGCGGGGTGTATCCACCACCCTTCACATCCCTCTCCGTGGGACGTGGACAGGTTTTACCTTTATGGAAACATTATTTCTTGACCGGCTCGCCTGGCAGGGAGTTCATTACAGCCGCAGCCTCCGCGCTGAAATATCCGCCCCGCCCCCCCCACACCCCCGCCTCCAAATGTCAGCCCATGCAAATGAGGACCGCCCCCCCCCCCCCCCCCCCCCCGCGCGCGCACCCCGCACCCCGCACCTCGCTGGCATGTCACGTTTTCTTTTCAAATTTGTCCCGCCCTTTCTCCGCCACGACTTCCTTTTTCCGTCCTGAGAGGTGAAATTCAAATATTACAGTACATGTGAATATTACACCCATCCCACCACCCCGTTCAATCTAATTTTCAACTTTCATTACCAAACTGTCCAGGTCTTCAGCAAAATTAAAGTAAAAAAAATAAAAATAATAAAAAATAAATAAAAATTTAAAATAATAAAAATAATAAAAATAATAATAATAATAATAATAATAATAATAATAATAATAATAATATACTTGTTTTCAAAATGTACATATATTATTTACGGTATAGAGGCAAGCAGAAAAGAGCGTGCACGAAGATTCCAGCGGAGAAGAGGGTCAGCGTCATCAACAAGCCCACTCACTCACTGTGAATTGTGGCCTTTTAGGGGTGTGTGTGTGTCTGTGTGTGTGTGTGTGTGTGTGTGTGTGTGTGTGTGTGTGTGTGTGTGTGTGTGTGTGTGTGCGGGCGCGCGCATGTGTGTGCGGTGGTGCGGGTGTAGGGCCGGCGCCTCCTCCACAGTAGGCGACCCCGCTGCACGTCCCCGTGCCTCTCCGTTTGCCTCACCGAGTGAAACAGAAAAAGCGCCCGCGCGTAACGGGGACGCTCTCTCCGTCGCTCTCCTACCCCGTCACCGCCGCCGCTCGGCGGCGTCAAGCGCTAATCAATTTGCCGCCCCTGTGCGGCCGCGTTCGGATCGCACGCCGCCACTGACTGCGGCAAACTATGCTTGACAGCGACGCTCCCCCGGGACAGTTTAAATATTAGCGAGTATTAAATCAATATGAACGCGGGGCTGTTGTGAGATAGTAAAAGGAGGGGAAAAAAAGGACGCTGGCGTGATTCAACATTTATGCAAAACAACAGCTAAACTCTGGCATAATGTGTTGGCTGGTGGCGTCGTCGCCGCAGAGGGCCCCGTGGCTACCGGGCAGGACCAGAACGGATGAGCCGCTCTCCGTGTGCCCAGTAGCTCAGAGCCACGACGCGCTGCCCAGCCATCTCCTAACGTGACAGCGAGCGCCGCTCAGAGCTACTGGCTACAGCTACCGCGCTAACGTCCCCTCGTCTTCTCCCCCACCCCACCGCCATGAACCCCGCGCCGATTCCGCCGATAACGGGACGCTACGCCAGTGACGAAAAGATGAAACGCTCTGCTCTTTTTTTCCGGAGATTCGGCCCCTTTCCGAGCGGCTCGCTCGGGCGATTCCTTCAATTGCGGTTGCATTCCGTCGATTGTAACGACTCCGGCTCCGGCTCTGATTCGTGAATAGAATTCTCACAGGAATCACTCCATTCCGCCAACGTTATAATTTTAGGCGGAATGCCAGGCGCAGAGCGGTCACATTTGAGACGACTCGCGCCCAACGCCTTCGACTTCCCCCCCCCCCCCCCCCACAATCATTTAATCATCGTCTGACTCGAGACTCGCGACTCCTTCGCCAGATGTGTTCGTACCGAGCGCGTCGCTCGCGCATCGCCGTCGCCTACAGAGGCGGTGTTTAGACGTGGCGCTGCATGTTGAATTATTTCCCACTTCTGGGGGAGTTTTCTGCTCCCGCACATGTATGAATGCATGCACCCTCAGCCGCTGCTCTGTGGTGTTGAAAGATTAATTGAAGAATAAAAAATCAAAAAAAAAAGGAATCTGCCAACTAGTTCGTCCTAGAGCTGTGAGGAAAGGGGGATTTGGCGCGGCGTGCCTCTGAAAAGACGAGTGGCAGCCGCCGCGTTCAGCGGCGGGCTGCACCCCCGTGGTTGGAGGGGGGTCCGTGGGGGCTCTATCAGCCGTAATGAAAATTACATTCACGCCCGCGCCCCTTCTGCCTATACGGCCTCCATAATGCAACAGATGAGGACTGGGGACGGGGATGTCTAAGTTTGGTAGCATTTCGTGAGCAGGATCAAACCGCGAGCGCGGCCTCGGCAACGCCGGCGTTGATTCATGAATTTCATGAGTTCAACAGTGAAAATATTCACTTTTCACATTAAATGAGAATGATAAACAGGTCTAGAGCTTCCTTTTTGGGGGGTGGGGGGCGTTCGTTAGAGGGATTCTCTCGGCAGTGGCGTTAGACGGGTTAAAATTGATATAAAAAAGACGGTTCCGGAATAATTGACTATGCACTCATAACAAGAGGGGGGTCCCATCATTTGTTATAAGCCAAATGTATGCTACATTACAGGAAATCCAGTTAGGAGGAAAAGTGATGAGTTTCGGGAAGGCGCCGAAATCTACATGCAAATGCATAATAATGACACGTCGACGATATTGCGGGGGTTAAGGAACAAAAAAGGGAAAAAAAAAGTGCGGTGGCACAAATAAATAAATAAATAAATAAATACTTTGAATTCAATTATCATGCGGGCCGGAATAATCATAATGTTATTGGAAACTCAATTACGGAGGCGAGCCGTGTCTGGAAATTAGCCGAACTTAGCTTAGGCAAGTCGGGCCCCCTTGAATTCATCAAGTGTGGATTATCACAATAATACATGTTCACTTTGATTCCGCCGTCCAAAGACAAACATTCACAGTCGCCGCTGCCGCCGCCGCATGCTCCCCGCGTTTGTTTTATTCATGAACTGCGCTCTGATCTATTATACATACAAAACCGATTCTATGCCGATCGCCCGGGGCCGAGAGCCGCAGACATAGAATTAATTATATTATATATACACATGCATGATAATTGTGTACGATTCGGTCAAACGCTGAGGTATTCCTCCATGTGTGATTACCATTGTTGCCCGGGCTGGCAATTATTTTCATTATTGTTGCTAATATTATTAATGTT
>NC_137206.1:10208939-10218939 GCF_960531495.2 Zeus faber | reverse complement strand
TAAAGTACAAGGAGTTGCCAAATTTCACTTGTGTGTGCACTGCTAAACTCAACAAAGTATCAACAGATTGATTTATTTTGGGAAAACCTTTAAATTAGGAAAGACTGGACGAAACGTATGATCTCTAGGGGGGGCATACTCCTGATGCCTCCGTTTACAAGTACAGCACCACACGGGTGTTGCACTCTGCTCTACTTAAACCAGCGATTCCCAAGAAGGGGAACCGAAGGGGGTCGCCAGACATAGCGACGGGTCCGAGGCATATGTCACAGACAATATTGAATTCAAAAATAAAAATAATGTCTTTGTACAAATGGAAAATGCAACTGAATCCATGACGTGCTAATGTATTGCGTACTCAAAGTCTTTTAAGGTGTCTCACGTTGAAAAAGGTTGGGAACCCCTGACTGAAACGATTCAATGGCAGGCTGCGATTAGAGCTTGACATTTCTCGCATTCACAACTTCGGGACAATAATTATAAGTTGAAAATACGCTTTCAGAACTGGAAATCCATTAGATCACGTCGCAAACCGCTGGGTGCGGACGCCTTTCAAATCGAATGGCCAGTAACAAAAGCAACACCTTCGTGTTTGTTGGTGAATGTCACAGGTCTTTCACCCAAATGAGCTGGATCATAAAGTCCTCTAAACGCCCTCCTTAGTGCGGGGAGAGCAGCCTTCACCAGAGGCGGCTTAGCGCGTTGAAGGACGGAGATTAGCGCAGGGTTCGTCTCAGTTGAAACAACTCATCACCAGATTAAGCGTTTAGAGTTCCAATTCCAAGGGCTTCTAGCTACTGACGCCTCGCGTGGGCTAGTGGCAAACCCTAGTTTTTTAACACTGTAATGTTATTCAAATGTTAATTGTCAGCGTTAAGGAAAAAACATTACAAATGCATGTACATGTTCCTAGGCTGAAACGACTGTAAGACGTGGTCGATTTGGATGGATAAAGTTATAATTTAGTTTATAACTTTACATTGTTTAGCTATATGGGTTTGCAGCTACTGACGCTTGGCGTGGGCTACTGTCAGTCCCTTGTTGTTAAGTTGTACTGTCGACAGTATTGGGGGTAGGGTGCAAGGGCGTAACTTTGGTTTGAGAAGGGGAGGGGGCACATTATGCACGGAGTGAGTTTAGATGCATTAGGAAACGGAGTAAAATACATTAATCTATTTCTAAAATAAAAACACACCGTTTGGGCACACCGATCACAGGGGACCCATCAGTGAGCACAGTCAGTACCGCAATAGAGGGGCGCAGAGCGATTATTTAAAATTATATAGCTATGTTTACAAAGATATGTTGAGGATTGAGATCCGTTTTTTCCCAGGATGGGTCCCCTAACCCCCGGAATGTCCGCCCCACAGTAATAAATTACTTTTTAGCAGTAATACAACGAGTTACTAATATAATGTGGCTAATATCATTACAAAAAGGCACATCATTGGCTGAAGCCTTGCTTGGTTCTATCGGCTGCTGGAGGAAAGGGGTTGGATTTCGTTGCTAGCTGACCCAGTGGGTTGCTCGGTGAGTGATCACCTTGGTCAGTTACCAGCGCCGGCATCATCACTGGCCTGATCAGTAGCTGGCTTCGACAAGGACATAGCCTCAGCCTGCTGCTTCTCAGTAGTCATTTGTCGCTTACCCTGCGCCAGATAGTAGAACATTTGCCCATCTGCTACCGTGCCCCAACGACATAACATGAGGGTTGACAACGGGGCAAACGCCCGAGCAGCTTCCTGATCTTTGTTTTGCAAATGAAAGTAACAAGTAATATGTAATACATAACATTGATAGGATGTAACCTCATTTATAGTGTTTTAAATTACACAAATGCATTTTTTCGTATTTCTGTGAACTATTAAGTTACGGGTGGGCCGAAACAGTGTTAGTGTTACTACAGTGTTACTACAGTGTTATTTGTAAGTGTTAAGGATATTACATGAAAAATTTATTTCTTTAGTTCTAACACAGCCTTGTCTCAGAGCTTATGTGCCCTGAGGTGAGTCTCCACCTTCCCATCTACACCAGTAAAACACACACAGACACACAGACACACACACACACACACACACACACACACACACACACACACACACACACACACACACACACACACACACACACTAAACCCCTCCGTCCACCGCACTCTGACGAAGCCCAGACTGTACATACCTGACAGCTTCTTCCAACCGAGGCTGCAATCCAGACACAAAACACACACACACACACACACACACACACACACACGCACACACACACACACACACACACACGCCAGTCCGTAGCAGCTGCTGCAACGGAGACTAAAGACGGAAGCGGGTTGTCCACGCCTTAACCCACTGATGCCCCCTGACACGGTCAAAACACAGTGCGGCGCTCTGCTTCCCCTCCACCGCTGGGTTAAGCATCATGGCCGCCGCCCACGCCGGGCCTTACCTGCCCCCCCCCACCCCCCCCCTCCCACGCCGTCTTGAAGGCTCCTCCAGAAACCCTCTGTGACCACGGCCACCTGGTCCGTGTCAGCACAAGTCAGGATGAGATGAACGCCGGGGAAAGGGAGAAGGTGAGCGGGGAAGAGGAGGGAGAGAGAGAGAGAGAGAGAGAGAGAGAGAGAGAGAGAGAGAGGTCTGGGGGACAAGGAGACGGAGCGGCGGTGGGGTCGGCCATCTCCCAGGGATAGACCTCGCCGCTGGACGTTTTTTTTGGGGGGGTTCCTTGATTTCTGAAAGTGTCTAAGCCGCACGGGATAACGGCAAACCCTCGTTGTGGAGTCAGGTACTGTGGTGTTTTGTTTTTTTTTACCGTTTTATTACGGTGCCATTAGAGCAGTGGTTGTTAGTGTTATTATCTATTATCTGCGTTCCATATAATATAATGTTCTTCTGTTATGCTGTTCGTGTTAAGAAATATGGTGGTTTTAAAGGGACACTCATGCATGCTCACGGTGTTAGCTCAGTGTATGGCGGCAGAGGGGATCAGCTAGCCTAGCTCCTGTGAAATCAAGGCAATACAGTCCCCCCACACCCAGTGGAGCCAGTGCGTCGACCGGCTGTGCTTTGGTTTTTGAATCTCGTAGGGTATATCCAATCATCCAATTATCCAATAATGTTAAAGGTGCCATATTATACTAGTTTTTGCATTCGCATTCTACCTTGCACACGTTGCATTCGAGCCATGTAACATGCCTCTGTACCGCTCCTGTTTCAGCGCGTGTCGCTTTAAATGCAAATGAGCTGCTGCTGCAGCCCGACTCTGCAACTGGTTGTGGTTGGGGGTGGGGGCGTTACACACAGGGATTTTATTTCTTTGGGTTTCAATTCAATTAGGAAACAGAGGGAAATAAATAAAATAACATATAATCTACAACAAAAACACGCATTGTTTATATCTGTTGTCTTCGGAGACACGGGAACCCGGACACGCAGCCGAGCGGAGATATGATCGGCAAGTTTTTCTGAGAAAGGTTAGAATTATGGGAAAAACAGGACGGTTGACCGATGCCTCCGCTCTTAGCATTAGCTAGTGCTAAACGGCAAAAGAAACACACAGCACCATTATTTTTTTTTAAATACTTACATTTGCCTCCTTTTACAGTTTTTGTCACGGACGGTTGGCGTCGATTCCCGTCTTCAGGAAAAGCCTTACGTGGCCAGTCCTGCAATTCACCGACCCGGATCGGCGAAGCGGTCAGACACAAAGTGGTTAGCACACACACACAGACACACACTCACACACACACACACACACACACACACACATACAGGCTGTTGCCAAGCGTAGCTGGGATGACGCCATCAAAAGCAAACTTCATCCGCTCGGCTCCCCTGTCCTCTGCGGCCGGGGAGCCCATTGGTGCTTTTAGGTCCGAGCTTCGTAAAATGGCGCGCCTCCACGAAGGCAGTTCCCAAGCCGTGGGCGGAGTTACTGGGACGAGGTGGGGGCGTTCTAGCGGGCCCCGGGCTTGACGTGGGAAGGGGAGGCAAATCTGAACGGCGCCAATCACACGTTTTCCATCGGACACCCAGGTGCACGGGACTGTGCGTGCGCTGAAAAAAGAAGTGAGTTTTGCACAGCAGGTGCCCTTTAAGTCATCGCCGGACGACAATTAAACAAGTTATCGCTGCCGGGTTGAGATAATTCTCGACAAGTTATCTATACCGAGAATCAAGATGGCGCCGCATCAGCCTCTCCCCAAATCTCCCGAAATCCTCGACGGATCGCCGGGAAAGCCCCGCCGTCGTTTGGAATCGAGGTTTGGAGAGCGATGGGCTGAGGGCCGTCTCTGAGCCTCCTCGTGATTTGTCGTCGAGACGGGGCGCGGAATATTTCACGCTCCGCCGGGGCCCGGGCCGGTTTCCATCAGCTATACCGCGTCTATCGATGATTGATACTCTAATAATTGTCACCAGCTGCACAAATTATTCCACAGCATCTGTAATGGCAACTCCACCGTCTCCACTCTCGGTAAAATGGCAGCATGGTAAACAACAAAGCATCATTTGCAGCACAATAAAAGTAGGGCATCGCTTCAGAAACTGCACAGGCGAAGAGGAGGAGGAGGAGGAGGAGGAGGAGGAGGTGGACACCAATGTGTGTGTGTGTGTGTGTGTGTGTGTGTGTGTGTGTGTGTGTGTGGAAGTGTCTATGTGTGCGTTTGCAGCCATCCGCCAAAAATCGAGGCCACACTTTTAAGGTCAGCAAAGTGCGGGGAAGTGCAGCGGGTTGCAGAATGTTGTTGGCACTTAGCCGGGGCCGCGCGTGCGCGCTCAGCAACCTCGCGGACGTCTCCGGCGAGGTCACGGCGGGGAGGCACAAATGGGAGCTGATGGCTCCGTTGTTCCGTGTCATCCGCCGTGCGCCGCGCGCCGCGCTATTCCGGGACAGCGGCGCTGAGCACAGCTGACACCGTGCGCGTACGGCGGGACGCACAAAAGGGGAGAGGAGGGGAGGAAGACGGGAATAAAAAATAAAACCTCCGTCCCCTGCCTCCGTATAAAAGACACAGGCTTCAGTTATCCCGCACAATGCGATAATGGGGACGTGAATTGCTGCCCGACCCCGCTCCAACTTCTCGAAACCGGGCTCGACCCCGGAGAGCTTTCCTTCGCCGGCCCACGCCGGCTAGCATCTTTAAGAGTTTTTTTCTTTGCCGTCCTTTCTTGTAGTGCAAATTTTTTAGTATGCAATGGTTCAAAGAGGGTTATTCAGAGAGGTTGGAGCCTCCGACCGCCCCTATCCTCCTACCTTGCATCCGTATTGTTTTACTGCAAATTATAACTATTAAAAAAACCCCCCAAAAAAAAAAAAACCCTCCGAACCTGATCCCCCCCCGCCCACACCCACCGCCCCCGCCCCCTCCGCCCCCCATTCAGCTAAATTAATAGAATTACGCAAAAGATGTAATGACGGCAATTAAGTCTTGAATATGCAAATTTTATAGTCAAGGACGATTACCTCATTTATAGCGACGCGCGCCCTGGAATGATGCCAGACGAAGGTAATTTAGATCCCGGTTGCTCACGGTTACATCATGATGGATATGGAGGACCAGGCGGGCGCCTTGTCGCGCACCTCCACTCGCCCCCAACTCTCAATCAAACGGCGAGGTGGGGACAAGGGGATTTCGGGGGTGGGGGGTGGGGGTATGGTGGGGGCGGTGGGCGTCGCCGTCGGGGACACCTTTTCCATAAAAGCATCTTCGTGAAGGAATATGAGAAGGGAGGAAGGTGTTTGGGAGAGATTAGAGCCTCTTTTCGGAAGTGACCGGGGTACTCCAAGGCTCCCTACCGGGCCCCCTTGGCTTTCTTAATGTTGTGCTTTCCCACAACATTACTCGACGGTCAGGAGCTTATTCTGAGAGGGCGTTTTTTTTACAGCAAACCCTGACATTTGGGAGTGAAATGGATTCGGACTCAGGTTTGATAACAGCGCCGTGGGTACAGATGGCATTAAGCTACATCGCCTTGCGTTGCCCTGTTAACCTCGTAATGTTTATACTTCGGATTAAAAATTCACATCAAAACCATTAGGCCCTAAATGACATTTAGAATGCGGGAATTTTCAAAAGGTAACTACGTTTGGCCGCGGAGGAGACAAATTAGTTCATCATTAGAGGAGGGGTGGCCGAGGCGGCATGAATTTTTATGGGGGGGCCGACCCCCTGCCACAATCCCTTAACAACCTCACATTTCAGGTTTAGCACTCCCCGCTCACCGGTACGAAGGAGGGGAGGAGTGGCGTACGTGGTCTCCAGATTTGCAGATTGGGGTGACGGTGATTTTCGCAGAGTGCGAGGAATGACATTTCTACGTTGCAGAGTCCGAGTTCCAACATCACTTTCTTTTTGGAAACACCCAATGACGCTGGGATCCCTGCCCATATCTGTCTCTCTTGGATGTAGGACATAATCATTTATTTTATTTATTTGTTTTTTATGTAATTTTTATATTATTATTATTATTATTATTATTATTATTATTATTATTATTATGCTATGTATTCTATTTTTTTACTTTATTATTATATATTTTTTTTAATCTATCTATCTATCTATCTATCTATCTATCTATCTATCTATCTATCTATCTATCTATCCAGCTATCTATCTATCTATCTATCTATCTATCTATCTATCTATCTATCTATCTATCCAGCTATCTATCTATCTATCTATCTATCTATTTATTTATTTATTCAGTAAATTTATTTTATTTTCATTTTACTGAAAGGAGAGGGTCACCGCATGACATATTACAAAACATCGCCAAAGAGCGCCGCACGTTAAGTGGCAGTGCGACACATTTTGTCCAGGATGAACCCACTACACTATATTATCAGATCATCCGCCATTACTCCCGCCTCGAGAAAATACATTACGGACATAATAACACATAACATATCTTGCATCTTTTAAAATTCAAAATCCCATTTTGCTCAACCGATTCTTACTTCCCTCCACGTTTCAGCCGAGCCCGGGCTATTATACAGTCTATTGACACACATTGCACCCGGGATTGACTTTCCCCCACCCTGCCCCCCCCCGGGTTAGGCGGAGGAGGTGGTCCGCGGCGTTAATGGAATCGGGGGGACGCTGGGAGCGCCGAGCCCCCCGGAGAAAGCCGTGGGACGCGGACTCCCCCCCTCGGGCCACGGCTGCCACGGGATGAAATAGAGAGACTATTACAGGCCCGGTTGTAAAGCCCCGCGCGCTCCACGCACTATCATAATAGAATATTGATTCTATCAGATTCTGCCAGGCCCCGGCCCCCGTCCCCCCGCCATGAAAGAAAAAAACAGGAGCGCTAAAGGTCATTGTGTGAGAGAGAGAGAGAGAGAGAGAGAGAGAGAGAGAGAGAGAGAGAGAGAGGGAGAGAAAATTGAATGGTCAGGAGGGGACGGCGACAGGCTAGGAGGGCGAGCATGAAGCAGAGTTTGAAGCGAAAAAAGGAAATATGGAGGAGGAGGAGGAGCCGTCCGAGTTGCACTCGTTTTCCGACGACGTACAATAAAACTCTGTAGTTTTTCTTTCTTCCTCCTCCTCCTCCTCCTCTCTCGCACTTTTTTTCTTCTTCTTCTTCTTCTTCTTCTTCCCCCCGCCGTAGTTGCATCTGTCTCCGCAGCCATAAGTAACGGGGAAGCAATTCCAACCATTAATTGTTGATCAAGGCGGTCGGGGGAAAAGCGCCAAAGGAGAGGGATGACAAATAAGCGCCCACCATGCGAACAGCAGTACAAATTACACCACGAGCAGGAGACGTTTATGCTTGATTGGAGCAACTTAATGTTTTCTTACGGGAAAGAAAAAAAAAAAAAGAGAGAAAAAGAAAAAGCGCAAATCCTGGGAGGACAGTTAAGGAAATGACTTTTTAATCATCCGAGGAGCCGCTGCGCCTTGTCTCTCCTGATGGCCCCGTGTTGAAGACTTAGAGCTATTAAAGGAGCGTGGTGGGTGGGGAGGGGAGGGGGGATTATTTGGGAGAGGGCCGTTCTCAGCAACAGTTTGGACTTAACAACATCTTAAGGAGCTCAACCCGTTTAAATGCCTCAAATTAGAAGGATAGCACACTTGTGGTTAATACAGGACTCGGGACATTGGAGAAGGGGGGAAAACTGAGTTCAGAATCCGAATTTGAATCCGTTCATCGAGATTTGTTCAAATACGAGGAATTTGTCGCGGCGATGATTGGTGCGTTTGACAAAGTTTAACAAATAAAAAATAATAATAAAAACAAATAACAATTAAATAAAAACAATTAACATAAAAAATAACCAATAATATACAAAGAAATAGCGAAATAGCCAATAGCCAACTTATAAATAATAGCCAAATATACCAAGAAGATTGCCAAAACAACAAAAATAGCCAAATATACAAAGTAGTCAAATATACATAAAAAAAGTGAAATATGCAAAGAGTAAATCAATGCACATGATAAGTTCAGGTAAAATCTACCATACCCCCGCTTAGCTGTGTGTTAGTTATTACTATTTTACTGTGTTAATATGTTTCTATGTTACTCAATTATTACGTCGACAATGTTCAGGATGACATTTGTGATTATTTGGTATAAGTTATGGAGTCAGTATCCTTACTTTATTGAGGAAGAAGAAAATAATAAATTTCTTCAGATAATACAGTACGGTGACTTCAGTTAGGAGCGGAGGGGTACGTTGGGGGAGCACTGGAGGAGTCCGAAAGGGCAGGACAGTTGTCATGTCTTTACGTAGCTGCTCGGCCTACATAAAGACAAGACGGACACGGAATTGCAATGATATGATTGAATACATAATGTGATAGTATAGGTCACTCTGGATACACGCTTAAACACTGATCGCCGACTGCGATTTAGAATTTATAAATTCCATTAGTTACGATAGGATGTCTAAGATAGATAAGACACTTTATTTTCTGTTCTGAAACTTAATATTAGATAAAGTATCCAACAAAATACCCCAAAGAAAACAGCCAGATATACATATATTTTGGATTTCTCTTTGTAATAAGACCATAGAATAACATTGATAATGGGTTTTTAACCGTAGTTAGATGAGATAGAGTAAGATCAGTATTTTATTGATCCCCAGTGGTGGGAATTCCGGAAAATAGAGTAAAAATAGGAAAATAAAAAGCTGTTGCCATTGCAGTGAGGTTCCAGGTGTCGATTCCAAGACCATTCACATTCTGAACGGAATAAAATCAGATTTTTTTTTTTTTTTTTTTTTCGTAGAACAAAACCAAACACATCTTTGGAAAGGTCTCATCTTGTAGGTTAACATATTGTATCATAAGTTTGACAGATTTCAGCGGACCCTTAACTAAGATATGTACGTGTATGGACATGTACTTTTAGAGGGGTGGTGGTGTCAGTAGGGACCGCCACTTTAAATGGGCTGACATAGAATCATGGGCTTTGCCAATTACATATGTAAATTCTGAAAACGCAGGTGTATTCCTCGACCAAATGAACCCCTAGTAAGACATGCATGCAATTTTCACACAAACCTTCTTTTCCTTTGTAGTTTTATGATAACAAAACTATTTTACCCATGAGACCATTGCATCAAGATGCATTAAAAAATGGTGCAGAATTGTAGTTTTTGAAGCATGTTTTCTTGTATTAGGGTTAAAGTTAGGGTTTGAAAAGCATATTAACTGTGTAATTATTAAGCAAGGTGTATAATAATTAGTTTTTGCTCCTGCAGAAGCCACAAGTCTGTATGATATCAACCTTGTTTTGAGAAAAACATGTTTTGTTCGCAATGTCATGGAGACCACAATACCCACAATCCTAACTGAAACAGCAATGATTGGTGGAGCGCGCAGTGACCATGGAAATGTTCACCGCACTGGCTGATGGGTGCACAGGTGAGTAAACGCTGACATTTATATCCAGTTAAATAGTATCTCTGAATGAAATTCATACTCAGGGTATGACCCTCAGTACATCCCTATTCTCACCAAACCGTGAATTTAATGGACCATTCAATAGAGAAA
>NC_137206.1:10156439-10203939 GCF_960531495.2 Zeus faber | reverse complement strand
TCCCGACTGCAGTCAAAGATGGTTGCTAATCACTCACAAACTAATAATAATAATATTAATAATAATAACGATGATAATAATGATAATAATAATAATCATCATTATTATTAAGTCATTATTATTATTATTATTATCATTATTATTATTATTATTATTATTACGATTATGATTATTATTATGATAATAATAATAATTATTATTATTATTATTAATAATAATAATAACAATAATATTAATAATCATTATTAATCAATAATCAACAATCATAATAATAATAATAATTATTATTAATAATAATAACAATAATAATAATAATAATAATAATAATAATAATAATAATAATAATAATAATAATAATAATAATAATAATAACAATAATAAGCAGCTTTCTATGTGTTTGTGATGTTTTTAGATGTGTTTAGTGATGCGCCGTAGGATCACTTCCTTGTAGAGGGTGTGCCGCGGCAGAATAAGGTTCGGCAAACACAGCGGTAGAAATAACTCAGGCCAGTACAGAACCTTGAAACACGCCTTGAAACTCGACGACAAGGTCGAGTTGGAGGACCCAGACCGGGGCGTGCACTCGCAAAGATTCCAACTTTAAATTCAATTTAAACTTTAAGAAACGGGGAAAAAAAAAAAGGGGGAATTTAAATCCCTTCTTATTTGGTTGTGGACGACACCGCCCGGAGAAACGCCCAACTGAGCTGAACCGGCAACAGTCATGGCGAACGCAAAGTGTTCCACGGAAGCACCTCCAGCTCAGCGCTACATAAATATAGAATTAGACAAAAGTGCTTTTTCTTTTTCAGCTTTTTCTTCTTTTTCGTTTTATGTTTCACTCCTCCCCCCTTGCACCCACCACCGCCCACCACCACCCACCACCATCGCCTCTGCAGCAAGATCCCCAGGTTGGCTGGGCTCTATGCAGATGCAGACTCTTACTAAAAAAAAAAAAAAAGTTGCAACTCTCCCCTTTTTGGGTTTGTTTCAAAACTGAAATCAGCAAATAGCATTGAGCGTGGGAGACCTGGCGGCGCGTCCCCCCCCCCACCCCTCCAAAATAATTGCTGACGGGGATCGATTTGAAATTTAAATCACGGGGAAAAACGGTGTTTGTCATTAGCGATCAAATATTTGCAACGCTGAAATACCTTTTTGGTCCCCGTCGCTCATCCCCTTCCTCTGGAGCGTTTTTTTTTTTTTTTTTGGGGGGGGGGGGGGTTTCTGCTGATGATGAACGGCGAGGAGGGGCCACACTTTGTAATTTCACCGAAAGCGTATTAAGGGGCGAGGCGGGGAGAGGGAGGAAGAAAGGAAGAAAGAAAGAGAATAACAAAGGGGTGTTCATCAAAACATATAGATGAACGTGGAGGCATTAGCATATCAAAAACCAGAGCTCGGTGGAATATTGATGATTCTTTTGTGGTTTTGTTGTTGTTTCACTCATGTTTTACTCAAAGAGTGCGGCCCTGAAAATGATACTCCGGGCATTACGTTGTCAGCCCAGATTTTCAGTGTATTACCGAAAAAATGTTAATCCTTTGAATTATGATTTTTTTTGCAAATCGTTTTCTCGTATGGTTTCCGTACTGCATAGCCCGTTGTGTCCCCTTTAACCATTGATTATTTCTCACATTAATCGAGGAAGTTAAAAACAATAATTTGGGGAAAGGATTCATCAGTATGTTTTTAAACTTGGTTCTGTGTTTACCCAATAATGTCCAAATGTATAATATGCCAGAGTATTTAAAAATGTTTCTTAGTTTGGAAAGTGAGGGAGCAATGTGATTGGTTGAGACAGCAGTGGGCGGGACAACAGGGAAAAGGGCCTATTTTTTATTTGAATTTAGACATTTACTTTGTTTTAATATTATTTTCTTATACTATTTTTTAATAAATGTTTTATATTTGTATATTTTTTTGTATTTTTTTACATTTGTTTTTGAATGGTCTTATTATTATTATTATTATTATTATTATTATTATTATTATTATTATTATTATTATTTTTATTACTTTCTTTTCAGTTTACTATCTAGACTATCGTATCCAAAGAGCCGAAGAACGGAAATTGATTGCTAGGCCCCGACTTTGGCCCCCGGACCACCAGTCCCATCGCCGAGTGGAGTGAGTGAAGGGGAGGGACCGTCGGTCTTTCGAAAGGACCGACAAGACGGACGGAAAGGGTGGCGGAGGGGGAGAAAGAAAAACAAGAAATAGAAACAGAAATAGACGGACGGGCGAGGGAGGGAGGGAGAGAGACAGAGAGAGAGAGAGAGAGAGAGAGCAGAGCTTCCTGACATGCGGGAGCGGCAGCGTCTCTGCTCAGCGTTCATTAGGGGCTCTGATTGAATTGGGGGGTGTAGCACTGTCACTGTTAATGGAGTGATCTCTAATTGGAGAGCATTAGCTCGGCGGGCTCTGGCCAGTGTCACGGAGACGCAGCACAGGGCACACGCACACGCACACACACACACACACACACACACACACACACACACATATAACTGCGTTATTTTTTATTTTCTATGCAGGATATTTTATTTTGCGCCGTTCCTCATTGAGTGAAGCACAGGGAGCACCATGCGTAACGGGCCGTGCGTAACGGTCACCCTCTTGTCGACGTCAGCACAGGAACTGTGCGTCATGAGCGTCATGAAACGGGTTTCTGCGGCTGAGCAGCTGCCCTCAGATCCGCCAGGCGCCACGCCGAGCGTCGGCCGGCGTGGTGTAAAGCCAGCCGTCTGATGGACCGAATTCGGGATTCGGTCTCCGGAACCCCATAACGGTGTGTGTTTCGGCCATTTTGGAAAAATGTCTGCATTCTCATCCACATTGATTCGTGGATGGGGGTGAGAAGAGGGAAAAACTTCAAAGGCCAAAGAAAAGTAATAACGGCTGCCTCCCGCCCTCCCCCTGCCCCCTCCCCCCCCCCCCCCCCCCGCACCGGCCGGGGAACTTGATCCATAATAGCCGCCCATAAAAGGCAGAATCATCATCAATGAAAATGACAGGTTATTAAGATCAGATTTTAAGGGGCGATGGTTTTTTAGTATGATAGGTTAGCTATCTATAAAAACCTTTATAACCCCCCCCCCCACCCCGCCCCAGCCCGCCACCCCGCCCCGGACCCCCGCCTCCCCCGCACAGCAGAGAGAGAGACACATGCTAATAAGCTCACACCCTTTAATTAAGCAATATGTAGTAAGTAGGCGGCCATTACGGCGTGATTTGTGAGCCACTTCATTACGCCCGGACACATATTCAATACAGTTCGAGCCGGCCCCGAATATTATCCTGCTTAATGTGAGGGCCCGATATTGATATTTTATCACTCATGTTCTGATTAGTGACTTTTAGAATCTTCCATTTTTCATCGCGTCGGGTCTGGAAGTGGACACCTCAACGAGCATCATTCATCACGGAGGTAAGAATTACCCCTTGACTTTGGTTCAGGGCGCAACGCACAGGCCGTGACGTACGGTGACATAGTGTACACGTTGTTTACAGTCGGTTGCTAGGATGCGCTGTTAACGGGGTGAGACGGATGAGAAATACACTGAAGGTGTATTGGACTTTGAGGGTTCTGAACTTGCACTTTAGATTTGATTTCTTATTATTGTGTAAATTTCTTATAATTATATATATATATATATACTTTTTTTTTTCTATCAATATGGTTAAAAATCACAAATTTATTTTTCATGTTTTACTTAACTTTTTTCTTTTACTATGTTGTTACACTTTGGACATTATGATAACAATAATTGTTCCCATTTATAGACATTTATTTTGACTTATATCCCAAAATTTGGAAAGTAGTTTGAAAAGTAGTTTAATACAAATATTTATTTCTCACATTTTATTTTTACCATATCAGACATTTTATGATTTTATTGACTTATTTTTCCCAAATTATAATTAATTTAAATGGTTTTTTTTTGTTTTACTGTATTGTGTTGTTGTCTTTTTAGTTTTTAGTTTGGACACAATTTCCAAATTAACTTTCCACATTTATAGACATACATTTCAACTAGTAAAAACATGCCAAAACATGCTGTGGTTTGAATGGCGTTTCTATTTCATGTTGGACTTTCTTTTCATCATACAGACATTATTGTGTATTGCACACTTTATTTCAATACATATTACCATACGTAACCACACGGATAATTCACAAACGGGCACGTTGACTAGCGCTGGGTGTACTACATACCTTTAAGGTATCGACCGAAATAACCCACTAGCAAGTAATATCACAACTTCTCCAGTCAAACGGTGTCTGTATTCAACACTTATTGTACCCAGGTCTAGAGCAAAAAGTCTGAAAACAACAGTCAGGTGTCCATATGAACAGTGAAAGAGGTTTTCCTCCTCCCGCACCGGATGTTTGTTTAAAATAACGCTTCCCAAATACTACATTGTGCAGTTTTGTACACTTATGTAATAAATATTCCAATCATTTCAAGCCTTTTTCAAAATGTATTAGTGTAAAAATAATTTGGATGGGGAGGATTTTGCGCAACTAAATGCTTCTATTCACACGATGGGTATAGCAGGGAAAAAAAAAAAAAAGCGGTATGGAATGAAGTGCTGTACTATCGGTATAACTTTAAGCATATGGGAATTGGTGCTGGTATCGTCGTTTATGAAACGCTACCCAGCCCTAACACTGAGTGACGAAATCCATGTCTAACTCATCGGCTCATGTCCTGCGGCTCTAAGCGGAGGCCCCGCCCAGTCCCTCCCATTGGTTGGACTCGATGGGACCCTGCGGGGACAAAGTAACCAAGAACAGTGTGTAAACACACTTAGACAAACACGGTTAAAGAAACTTACACCGGCGCAAGAATCACAAGGAAACTGGAAAAGCAGCCTGGCCATGAAGCATGACACCGCCGTGTTTGTTTTGTACAGGAAAACCAAGGGTGCTTCCAAAAACAACATGTATTTTATTATCCATTACCTGCGCTGCTGTTGTACTCACTCCAAAAGGGCTTCCTCCTCTTCCTCAGCTGTCGGTGGAAGTTGGAGTCGTCTCCTTTGTCCTTGTGATCCGCAGCCCGGGGAACCGTCCCGCAGCTATCTGCTCCGTCTAAATCACCAATAACCTGAAGGAATTAAAACGCTTTATTTCACGACGCTGAACAATAAGGCAAACAATGCACACACGGGAGGCCATCAGACAGACGACAGCTCGAAATGGAAAGTACAGCAGTGATAGCTAACTTTATACTGTATAATGGATATATATTCGCAATTTTTTCCAAAAAAAGACTTTTGAAGACTTTTAATGAGTTTAATGTTGGACCATGTTGCTCAATAAATGACATGAGAAAAAGTATGCATTTCTGGGTTTTTTTTATCGGGATCTCCTTCTCTACTTTTAGGACTTGAATAAAGATCTGACCACATTGTAGGTGAAGTTAATGCGGAGGTGTGGAAAATTCTACAGGGTTCACAAACTTTATAGCACCACTGTCTATATAGAAAGAAGCTGAGGTGACAGAAAATAAAAGATAATTTAATATATGTTTATTATTTATATAATTTATTTATTTTTTAATTATATAATGATAATGTATTTATATTATTAGTTTACTGTTTTTCCGAAGTGACATCCCCCAGCAAATATATATTTTTTAGAATATAAACAAATATAGTATAGTATAATAAGTAATAGTAATAGTATAGTAATAGTATAAACAAATAAATGCCACCGTTTAATCAATCAATATGAAAAATAAATTCTAATATAATAAAATTCCACATAATAAGCCTTTATTCAACTGTTGGAACATAAAAGCCATGACGGCAGGATATGAAAAGAAGAAAAGCAACTGAAGCACTTCAAGTATGAGTTGAACTTTTGGGTGACAGGACACTCGGCCTGTCCAACTGCTATTTTCCCAGCAGGCCTTGGG
Organism: Zeus faber; assembly: GCF_960531495.2. Taxonomy (NCBI): domain Eukaryota; kingdom Metazoa; phylum Chordata; class Actinopteri; order Zeiformes; family Zeidae; genus Zeus; species Zeus faber. Next base: position 10,198,012 of record NC_137206.1, on the reverse strand, counting down.
AGCGGGCCTGACATGCCGTCTTCGACTCGGCGCCGCTGCAAGGCATGATGGGAAGAGGAGAAGACAGAACAGGAGACTCCACGTGACAACTCCGCTCCCAACACCCAACGCTAAGCCGGCCTCACCTCCAACACGGGAAAAATAAAATAAAATCAACATGTGATGTTCCCGAAATTGACATGCGGACGCCACTCCTGGGAAGTTTCACCGGCAAATTGCAGCGGAGCAGTGGTTGAGAAGAAGTCGAAAAATGTTCTTTATCTGGTTCCACGACCAGTACGAACCTGCCAGATAATTATACGTGGAGTGCTTTGGAGAGGGTTCTCCCGAGAAGCAGACATCGCTGCCAGGGAGGCATTCATCTCCGAATGTAACGTACCCAGCCAAGGACATTCTATTCTCCTCTCTCGCTCGCTCTCTCTCTCTCTCTCTCTCTCTCTCTCTCTCTCTCTCTCTCCATATAAATCATATTCATATTTGAGAGGCCGTCGATGACCTCACGGCAAACTCAGCAAATGGCGGTGGCAAATCAAACGGGCGCGGTGGAGTAATTACAGGAGTTGGGAGAGAACTGATGCGCTTTGTTGAGTCATGTTTTTTTAATCTATTATTTTTAGTTTTCTGGGGGCGGGGTGGGGGTTCCGCAATAAGGTTACCTCCTTCGTATTTTGCCCCCGCCTCGTCGAAATGAGGTAAAAATATCGGGGGGCGGGGAAGGGGGACTGAGTCACGGGAAGCTGCGGTGAAGATGGGTCATTGTTAATGAGGGATTCGATGTTGGCGCTGATCACGCTGAGGAGGAGGAGGAGGAGGATGTGGCCATCGATGAAAAAACACTTTTTTGTTGTCATTGTTTTTGTGTTTTTTTTGTTAGTTTTTATTCCTCCACCCCATTATTATTATTATTATTATTATTATTATTATTATTATTATTATTATTATTATTATTATTATTATTATAGTTGTTGTTGTTGTTATTATTATGATTATTATTGTTATTATTATTATTACTATTATTATAACTATAAAAAATAAATATAATAATAATAATAATAATAATAATAATAATAATAATAATAATAATAATGAATGAATGAATGAATAATGTATAAACTATTTATTGAATCCTTCCTATCCAGGTTCATTTCCCTTAATATAATATAATAAGAAGATATCGGTTAACTTCATGTCTCTTTTGTCCAAAGTCACAGAACTGCCTTCACGGCAGAGCGGAAAAAAAAAAAAAAAAAAGAAATGAACCTGCCAGCGAAGGGAGAGGGCAAAGAAAGAAAAGTTAAATTGGCGGAATAGAAAAAAAAAAAAAAAAGAAAGAAGTGTGTCTTTTATTTATCCAAAGACGCTCAAGATGCTCGTCATCAGCGCTTTTTCCGAGCCATAAATAATTTGCAGGGAGAGAGGTAATATTCAAGCTGGCGGAGCCTTAGTTGTGCATCTTTAATGGAAGTTTTACAGAAGCTCAGCCAGTTCGCACAATATGCCGCCTGCACCCATATGGATGGGGGGGCGGCGGCGCAGGGGGCACAGTTTGCACAGTTGGCTCTTCCCGTCTCTCTTCCTCCCCTCTTTTAATACGTCCGACGACACTTAAAAACGCGAGGCCGCGAGGGGAAAAGACGGCGCGGGGCGACATAAACCCGCCGAGGGTTTTAGGAGGGAAGATAATGGCCTCGTCGGCCATCTTGTTTCGTCAGACGGAGCGGTTACGAGGCCTCTCCTCCGAGGTGCGGGGGGGTTCTTCTTCGACGGCCCCCCGCCCCCCCGCCCCCCCACGCCCGCGACGCCTCGCTCGGGCAGCTGGGGAACATCTGTTTATAGGTAATGAGCGTCGGGAAAGAAAAACCAACACCTGACTTTACCTTTAACGCCTTTTATTGGCGGGAGCGCGCCGCTTCAGCTTTATTTTATTTCTCCCCCCCGCCGCCGCCGTCGTTCATGTGGAACGTTCCCCCGCTCGCGTCGGTCAGTATCGCAGAGGGGCCCCGCCCCGGGGAGGTAACGCCGCCAAATGACACATCATTAATATTTACTTCTTCTTTCTGTTTTTTTGTTGTTTTTTTTGTTTTTTTTCTTCTTTTTTTCGGGGGGGTTCTCGCCTAAAAGCCGACGTGACAGTCGGTGAAGGGAAGGGCCGACGCGCATGCTGCTGCTAATGCTAATGCAAATGCTTATGATTAGGAGACGTCTCCGAGTAGATTTATTCGGTTCCTGAAGCAAATTAGGACACCTTTCGATCAAAAAACCTGCCTCGACGACAGCTGAGCAAACACGAAGGGGGTCGGGGGGGGGGCGGGGGATAATTACGGTTATTGGTTCTGTTTTTGCCTAGTCACTTGTAGCAAATTAAACAGGACACACCTAACTGTTTTTTTGTGTGTCTTCATTTTTTCTTTTCTTTTTTTTGGGGGCCTTCCAAGCGCAGTGCATATAGCTCGGGGCTGCACTTCCAGGGCTTGCTTTGCGAAGGTGTTCGTTTAGACTAATTTTGGGCGTAGATGCGCGGGAGGGGTGGGGCGGGGTAGGGTATTATGCAAACGCCCCAGCCAGCCAGCCAGCGCCCCGGGGGCCGCGGCCGTGTTAGTCTAAGGGAGGAGCGGGTCCTCCGGGGCATGGCTGTCCAGGACACTACCTGCGAAAGATGGGCTCCGCGGAGGAAATGAACCATCCGTCAATATTTCCTCAGCAAACACGGCCGAGGAGACTGCTTGAATAGCGTAATCAGGTCTTTTAAACCGACTCTGACTGAAGAAATACATGTAAAAAAAAATAAAAAAAAATTAAGTCACGTTATTTCCCCATTTAAATACTGTGCGACTGTGTACCCGTCATCTCCATACGCCGTGCGCCCTTCTTCCAAATGGCCTGGGCGTGACACGTCGGTGACAGCTCATGAGTAACAGCAGGAAAGATAGGAGGATTATACGAGTTTTGTCGTTTGCGAGTTGCCATTAAAACGTTGCACCTTTAAGTCATTAAAGCTGTGTTTACACACGGCTCCCTCGGAGGGACAAAGCAAAAGCGAATTGCATTTTGAGGAAAACACGGCTGATATTCAGCATAATGCCCAGCTTGAGGACGACTTTGTGATAGAAAGACAATACAACATATGATTTTATTTGGATAAGTAAATCGATGAAAAAGCGATGTTAGAGTTGAGATGAACTCAGGAATTCGATCCCCTTGATGTAAATATTATTTTTCTCTGTTTCACTCATTTGGGATTATTTAATGACATGTTCCTTGCCGGCTGGAGTCGGGGCCTCCCATTTGAGGGCCCCTGTGCGTCCTACCTTGTTGGTGTTCCAGGACGTTTTGGGACAATGTCTGGGTCACACTTTGGGACACTGGCACGGGTTGCTCGTGCGGTGATGTCGTGCTCATTCTTTCAGAAGCTTTTTAAAATTTGGGGCTTTTTGGGTATTTGCATATAAGCGAAAAATAGTCACAAAGTTCTCGAGATCAATTTGCATGCAAATCATTTCCACGCCGGTGCTGTGTGTGTGCGTGTGTGTGTGTGTGTGTGTATTATTGTGTGTGTGTGTGTGTGTGTGTGTGTGTGTGTGTGTGTGTGTGTGTGTGTGTGTGTGTGTGTGTGTGTGTGTGTGTGTGTGTGTGTGTGAGTGAAATTACTCTTATTCCTGCACAGGTCTAGAGGCCACACACACATGAATCCAGAGAATACTTTTAACTGTAAAATATTATTACAGTTTAAAGTATTATGAGGACAATATTATGTATGAGAACACATTATTTTGTTATTAAGGCTGGTGTGAATTTAGGTGTGTTGTGCTTTTGAACCATATAGCACGCACACACACACACACATTCTTATTCAAACTGAGACAGAGCCATTAAAGAAGCATAGAGCATCAGAGCTAACCACATCCACATACTTCTATTATATTCAAATATGTTGAAATATCAACTGTGTTGGGACGATGCATGAGCAAGCATCTGCAAACCAAACGGGCAACTCAAAATCAACCCCAATGGGAGAGCAGGTTTCATGCAGGAAAGGCCCTCACATCACTGGGTGCTCTGCCTATTACAGTGAGTTGTTAAACGGTAACTAATTATGATTTAGCAAATACAAATTGTTAAAAGTGTAAACATTCAAGTTGTGATGCCTGGTCGATTTTAATTATACTGTAAAATTGGCTACTGTACAAAATTATATATAAATGACAGCAGCCTATGGCCTTTTAGATCATGGAATAATTCTTGGGCCGTTTCTCTGTCGTTCCCCCGTCTTTTCTCTTGGTCTCCACTCCCGGGGGGTTAACAAGGTGTTATCTCATCTTATCTTATCTTTGCCCTCTCCCCTTCTTTCCCTCCCGAGGAAGAAGCGCCTCCAGAAGCAGGATTCACTCTGCAGGCCACAGAGCTGCAGTGTTGTCTGTTGTTTGCGGGGATGCTCTACTCCACCCCTCTCTCCCTCTCTCCCTCTCTCCCTCTCTGAGTCACGTAAGGAACGAGCCGTGTGCCAACCTCCAATATCCTCAGCTTTCCCCCTCCCCTCTCTCTCTCTCTCTCTCTCTCTCTCTCCCTCTCCCTCTCCCTCTATCTCTCTCTCTCTCTCCCCACCACCTCTCTCTCTCTCTCTCTCTCTCTCTCTCTCTCTCTCTCTCTCTCTCTCCGTCCCATCTCTCTCTCTCTCTCTAGCACAGTGCTTCGGCGGGGAGTGTTGGCGTGCTTATGTGTCCATGTTTGTGCAGAGAAGTGTGCTTATACATAGAACACGCAAATTACCCTTTTTTTTCCTGTTTACTTGCGGGGATAATTTGCATACACCTATATGCAAGGTGCAAAAATATGCATGTAAGTAAATGTCATATTTTTAAATTGAAATAGAAAAATAGAAAATATCAAGCAAAAAATTGGACCGATTTAATTCCTACATTGGTCTGAACGTCTCGTCTCTTTACTCGTCATTCTTGATCGATGGAATATTTGTATGTCTGTAATAGAATCACTTTTTCATCCTGTACAAATGTTTATATATTTTATATTATGATTTCGCGTCCCCCCAAAAAGAACTGTTTGACGCGATAAAGAACACTAAGGGGTCGGCGTCACACCTCCACGATGGCTCCGTCGGCCCCGCGCAGGAAGTGGCGGTGCCTCTGCCGCAGCCCGCTCAGGTGGAGGGTGTAGATGGACACGTGGGTGCTGATGTCGCTGCCGGGGGCCGGGGGGGCCGCCGGCCCCGCCTCTCCGGGCGTCGCGGGGGCGTCGCGGGGGGCCGAGCCCAACGGGGGCTCCTCCTCCGTCCAGACGTAGTTGTAGACTGCCACCTAGTGAGGGTGGGGGTTGGACGTTGCGGTAGGGGGTGGGGGTTCAACCATTGGGAGGGGGAAGGGGAAGGGAGGGAGTAACAGAAGTGGACAATTAGATTCTCAAATCCTACTGATGAAAACCCTTGATACGTGTTTGAGTCCAGGGATGACGTTGTTGGGGTGTTCATCAGAGGAAGCCGTCACGGAATACCTAGTGACCGGAGCTGAACTTTTTTTTACCGTTGTACAACTCTGACGATTAATACATTTGCACTTGATGAAAGGGCGTTCCATTCGAATCTCCGGCAACGGGGTCTCCTTCAACTCAAGAAATAATCCCCGAGAGATAAACGGTCTCGAGCGGTCCTGAGATGCCGATTCCCAACGCATCGAGATGGAGAAAACCGAAGCCCGATGATGGCGCACGCCGCTCGCTTGACCTTTCGATCAGAGCCGCCGAGCCGGCGCCGTGGCGTGCTAGGCCACACCAGGCGTGCCGCGGCGCGCGCGCCGCGCGCCCTTCCTCTCGGATGGCTGCCGGAGCTGGAGCCGGGAGATGTGTGCCACCGCGCGTAAGCATGCTAATCCCTGAGAGCGCGCCGGTCCTGTGGGGCCCGATCGGTAGCAGGTAAAATATCAGGTCATGTTTGTGATCATGCATACGTGCGTGCACATGATCCTGGTGGCAGGGTTGTTCATGCATTTGTGCGTTTGTGTCCGTATGTGTGCGTGTGTGTGTGTGTGTGTGTGTGTGTTGCACTGCACTCTGCACCTGTAATGCACTGCCCTTCTCTATTAGGATGAGACATGGGGAGCAAGCGGAGCGTGTAACATGTTATATAGGTCATGTAACTCCAAGTCATCCATGTGTGAAGATCATGGAATCTCTCTCTCTCTCTCTCGCTCTCTCTCTCTCTCTCTCTCTCGCTCTCTCTCTAACGCACCCGCCCTCGCTCTCTCGTAGTGTCTGTTTGTTAATGTCCGCTGATCACATGCATTAGGGCTCGTTCGGCCTTGCCTGTTGATCCGCGCAGACAGAAGCCACTCGCCCACGCGCGTGCTCAGTGAAGTCTCGTAACTAAGCCCTTATCTCCTAAAAAAAAAATTCAAACGCACGTCTTGGGCACGGCCACATCCGGTTTGCTAGCCACTGCTCAGAACGGGAACCCAATTAAATCGAGCGACGAGGGTTGAGCTCACAACGGACAACTCGTGCTCGAGCCCCACAGAGGCAGACTGTGGAGTGCACCAGTACATACTGAAAAGGTGCCTCGCGTGAACCTCACCCCAGCACACACAACTGACATACACGCTCCTTCCCGGGGCACCGAACACTCGTTCAATAAAACAAATCAGACGCCGCGAAACCGCGCAAACAAGGAACTTTTCTGCGCGGAGCGTTGGAAAAACCCAAGGTGACCCCTTAATTGGCTGCGTAATTATGATCCGTCTGCGAAAACAGAGAAGGGGGGGGGGGGAGAAAAAGGCAAACTCATTCACCCGCCTGTGAGTGGCGGGGTCACATTGAAGGAGAGCCTTAATTTGGCGGTGAATCAATGTCACGTCCCCCCCGCCCCCACCCCCACCCCCCGTCACTTATAAACGGTTAGCCAATGGTTAACACAACTCGAGGCACTTTCCTCCAAAAACAGCGCGAGCCATTATCGCACTTGTAATTAGAGACAGCGCTTAAACAGTGAGTGGGAGGGAGCCCTGCGAGGAGAAGGGGGCGCGGCGTTTGGTTGTCAAAGAGTCACGAGCGCGGAGGAGAGGAGGAGCGGCGAGGGGGGGGGGGGGCGCCGAGACGCATCTCTACGGCCCCAAAACCGGACACCCATTAGTGTAATGGCTCCGACCGGGGGCCTTCGGGCCGGCGGCGGCAGCCCGACCATCGTTACCCCTTAAGTAATCGGCGCCTCAGTTAGGCGGCACTCAATCTGTTTTGATAATGTGAGATTTTGCTTTTTGTTTTGGAGGAAACCCAACCGTCCGAAAAGGGAAATCTGTCCGCGACGTTAAGTCCACCGGATTAGCCGTCTGCGGGACCACTAGATCATTTGAAGGCGGTTTCTCCAAAACCCGACCGTAGAGACATTGTTAAAAAGGGGAAAGGGAAAGGAAAATGGTCAAGAGTATTGGTCAGGGGTAAAAATGTGTTGCTGAATAGAAAATGGGCTAATGCTCAATTTGAGACCGGTATGCTCCTCCTACGAGGTCCACGGCAGTGTGGTCCTTTAACTAGGACCCGGGCTGTGACGTGACTTCCTCTGAGCAGCCTGTACAGTAACAACCGCCAATGAAATAATTGTCAATCTGCATTTTAAGCCGCTTTGGTTGAACACACCTGCTCAAGCGCCCGCGAGCGCCCGAGCGCGTTTTTCTTTCCCCCCCCGTCTTTCTCCCCATTCGCGGCGCCACCGTCCCGCGCCGGCTTAACACGTGAAATCCAGCCGACGACACCGGACAAAAGGGCTGAAGCGGTGTTTGTGCGCGCGCAGTTCGGGTGATGCCATTTCGTGCAACGCAGACGCGGCTCCGGCCGCGCATCGCGGCTGTGCCCTCGGAAAGGAAATCATAAAAAAGAGGGGAACGCGAGCGTTAAAAGGGCCTGTTGTGTTCCGCTCTGCTCTGCTCTGGTCTGTTGTGCGGCGTTATGGTTCGAGCCTGGCTCCCAGCCCCAGCCTGAGTGCTCTCCCCACGCCGCCATTGTCCCATTTGATAGCACTAAGTGACTGATTTAGGTCCAATGCCTGTGCGGAGCAGGCAGGCCAGCTGTGGGTTAAGCAGATAGCATTCAAGTAAGCTAACCCAATTCAAACCCAATCAAGCCGGGATTTATTGTGGGGGTCTGTATTTAGAAATCTGATAGAGTTCGCATCAGTCCCTTTGACTTGCATCAGGAGAGACGGGGCCTTTTTTTCTCTTTTAGCGGAGGGACTATAAACGGCAAACCATGTTTTCCAGCAGGGACATAAATTTCAGAATTTGTAGACATTACCGCAAATGCACAGACGGGGTGGGGGCGGAGGCCAGGGTGGAGGGAGGGCGGGGGTTGGGGGCGGGAAGCATGGGAAGTTGAGATGGCACGGCTACAGGCACGACACCGCGGTTCACAAATATAGTCCGTCTGGAGGAGATGGGATTTGGTACCGAGCGTGACCCGTCGCATCCACCTGTGAATGCGGGGAATAAAGGCGCCCGGCGTTTAAATGTGCAGGGTGCCGCGGCGTCTTTTTAAGACATTCTATTTGAATTGTAATAAAAAATGTGCCAGGCACGTCAATCATATTAACTCAAGTGTGTGCAAATGTGGAAAGAAAAAAAAAAAAAAATGTGTCGGGGAGGGGGGTGGGTTGGGATTTTATAAAAACAGTGTTTGCTGTCACTCGTATAATGGGGCTTCTCTGTTCCAGCGGTTGGAGGCCAAAAAAAAAGACATCACCGCCTCAGAGATAAAAAAAAAAAAAGGGTAAATGCACTACATTCTAAAAAAGATCTTCTTTGGTGTTATATTTAAAAAGTGACCCATATTCATACCTAAATTAGGATACAAACCAGCAACCAACAGCTAAAAAGAGGGCAGACAGTTTCTGGGAATTAAATAGTAATTTTCCACCGCGCGAGAGACTATTCTAGTAATAACCGTGGCTGGGGGAGGAACGGTGCATTTTATATTTGCCTGGCGTGCCCTTGACTGTCAAAATACCACCGCCTGACATTTCCCCGGGTTTGGTGACATGTCAAATGTAAATACAGCGTCTCGAGTTGTCCGTAATTAAACGGAAGGACATTTTCCGAGGCGACCCCCCCCCCCCCCCGCCACCCCCCTCCAGCTCCCCGCTGCTGCCTGGGCTGATAACAGAAAGGGGTTCCCAAACTTTAAGTGACCCTGCGACCTTGAGGCAACCCTTTCCCAGTTTTTTCTCCCCGACCTACATGGTAATGAAAAACGCTCCGTCCGGACGTGAACCAATCACTGCCCGTGCAGGGGAAATAGGAGCCCGGGCCCGCGGCCCGCTGACGTAGACCCTCCCTGTCCACCATTTTGAAAACACTGCCAAAGGAGGGGCGGGGGGCTGAAGGATGCATCGCTGATTAATAAATACAAACCAAGGAGGCCCCGGAGTCGCTTATCTCAAGGTGTCACGCGCGCCCGCACGGGTAAAGAAGAAAAAAGCAACCGCACGAAATGTGGTCAGCGGGGTGTCCCCGAATGAATGTCCCCACGGAAGCCGCTGCCGCCGCCGCCGCCGCCGCCCCGGTTCATACGTGTCACGGGTTCCCACGCGTGCGCCGTGTGTTGCGTGTGTCGCTTGAAGAGAGAGGAGGGGGGGCCTCCGAAGGCTGGCTACTGTCCAGGCTCGGAGCCTAAGGCGCGGGCACAAGCCGGGCTGTCAGCCCCCTGATCCCCAGATGACTGATCCAAACTGGATGGCCATCATTACCATTCACGCACACACTCGTTCGTCCCCAGGTCTCCGCTCCCTCCGTCTAATTTTACCTTCCATTTGCATGGTCCCGTGGACTAATTAAATCTTTCACCCCCCCCCCCCCCCCCCCCCCCCCCCTCTTTATCTCTCCTTCTTTCAGCGTCTCTACTTCTCTAGTCATCGGTGTGACAGATACTGCAGCACATTCTTTTTTGGCACATTACTATGTATGAAACGTGAAGCTTATAATGTATTCCAGTCCACTGAAGATCTCCAGACCCTGCGAGTAATGAGCACCACCGCTGCCGCCGTGGTACACCAACACGGCGATGCCGCCCCTGCAAACGTTCCTGCCTCTCTCATCTCCCCTCTCCCGCCGCCCCCCTTCGCTTTTTAAGACAAAAAAAAAAAAGCTGCTGACCTTCCCTTTTTCTGCGCCGCTCCACCCACTCACCGACGCCTTTTTTTCCCAAACCTGATGAGATTTCCACGGAGCCGGGGCCAGCCTGGTTTTTGATCCTTTTTTTTGGGTTCGCAGTTCTGTCCCACTTGGCTTTAATTTACAGTGGGAAAAATAATTAGAATCTCAGTTTTGTGAGGAGTGGAGTGAAAATGTAAACAATGCTTCCCTGCGGGCGGGTGCTTCATCACGTTGACAGGTGCATTTGAATTTGCCTGGGTGGCGGACAGGCTTGGTTATTTATGTGTCAGTCACACATGGAAGCCTCGACTGGGACTGGGAGTGGAGTCGGGACATGGGGAGGCAGCTGGGTCTGGGACTATAGGGGCTCGGGAGCAGAGCTCCATCCCTCGGAGGAAACTTAGGGGTGGAGAGGGTGGTGTTTGGCTTGGAAGATGGGAATGGGTCCAAGGCACAAGCGAGAAGGGTAGTGTGTTTAAGGAAGCAGGCCTGACACATGCCTTACTGTAGGGCAGCATTGAACTGCACATGCTGTCATAGGATAAGAACTGTGGTATTAGGACCTATAGATCTTATCTTTCTTTGGCTGTCAATTGTAATCCCATATATATATATATATATATATATATATATATTTTTTTTTTTTATCGCATTATTTTTTATAAATAATGGTGTCTAATGTTTTCAATTTTTTTCAATAATAATGTATTTTTTTTACTATTTATCATTTATTATTACACTGTATATATGCACAAACATAATACAATTTATTAATGCCATTACATTTATTGGATATTTTCTATAAAAATACAAAATAAAAATATTAATTTATTCATTTGTTTACTTATTTGCGTGTGTGTGTGTGTGTTTGTGTGTGTGTGTGTGTGTGTGTGTGTGTGAAGCAGAGAAGGGGAAATATAATGACAAATAGAAGGGCAGATGGCAGCAAACGCCGACACTGTGTCATTCGGTGTTGTGATGGACAAGCTGTATGCAAATAGCAGACGTGCGGCTGCACCTTCCACGGGAAGCCAGTGAGAGGTCCAGTCAAGGCTGTAAAAGGTTAATGGCGCTTTTTTTTTTTTCCTCTGGTTTTCCTTCCTCTCCCCGCAGTGCTGTAGAACGAGAGGAAACAGAAATCACACTGCCTTTGTTCCAAAAAAAAAAAAAAAAAAAGGGACTAACAGCTGAATAATCGTCGGTACAGCTGCCGATGTAAACCCGAACCTCATGAGACGGTTTTCCCACAAAACAACACGTCAGATTCTCCTGCCAGGGCTTTATTACCGACGATCACAAATGTTGGTTTTAAATGGGGGAAAGACAACCCACCCGTCCGTTCCTTTCATAGGAAGACTGCGTGGTATTCTATTTTTGCTTCTCGGTTTGACACTGATTTTGTTTTATCTCCCCCATCTAAACACAAACAGCGATACGAGACGGTGCAGGGGGGGGGGGGGGGGGGGGGAGGACGCCAGCTCGCAGATCCGGCAGAAAGGAGCATCAATGATTATTGCCGAGCGAGAGGAGGCCTAGACATGGCTGCTTCTTTTGTCTGCGGAAAGCGCTCTCGCGCGCACACACACACACACACACACACACACACACACACACACACACGCGCGTGCGCCGAAACACACGTGCGGGCACGGAAACGCACACACACACACACACACACACACACACACACACACAGATACAGACAAAGCCCCACACACTGAGGAAACGCATGCGTGCATCTCCACCGCCTGCAGGCACTTGGGGCTAGGCAGCAGGGAGTGGGGGTGGGTGGGTGTGGGAGGGCATTGGGTGTTGGGTGGACAGTGGGGGGAGGGGGGGGGCTGGAGAGAGAGGATTGTGCCGGGTGAAGTCTCTCGGAGCCGCGGAGGGTCACCCACGGCCCGGGTGGATAGGGCGCCCGGCCTCCAATAAATTAAGACCCTCGTCTCACCGAGGCTTCCCGGGGACGCCGCCGATGTAGCCGAGTGGAGCGCTCATGCATCCGCCGGGGAAGATGCTAGAGAGACACACACACACACACACACACACACACACACACACACACACACACACACACACACACACACACACACACACACACACACACACACACGCATGCACACAGAATAGACTTAGATTTTCCATGAGAGGGAGCCGGCCGCGCCAAAGAGAAATAATGATCGCCGACGCACACGCATGGCTAGGCCGGCCAACGTCAGCCATTAGAATGGAAACAGATATGCTATTATTGCAAATTTGGCCAATATGGAGACGGTCGGCCGATATAATTGGAGCAGCTTGGACATGGCATGGCTGCACACTGCCTGCGTCGGGCCTGATTTGGCCGAAGCAAAGGTCCGCGTCTGGTTAAGCGCGCCGACGGTCGGGACAGGCCACCCATTCCCATTCCGCACGCCCCGCAGCACACCGCCGCGCGGGCGCACGGGCGGAAGTGGCGAGAACGGCAAGTACGCTACGGCGGAGACCCTCGTAGCGGCCCCTCCGCCCTCCCCTCATTAGTATGCCCGCGAAGTGAAGGGTGATGTCTATAAATATTTCACTTTGAATAATCATAGCCACGCCGTGATAATGCGCCCCGGCGCCGAACGTCGCGGCGGCTAAATTGGACTTCGAGAAAAAGATAAACAAGCAAGAATGAATATATTTACAGTGTGAATAAATTGAACGACTTTAAAAGAGATTTCTCGGCGAGATAGCATCTCTGAGTGCTCGAGATAATCCAGAAAATAAGATATGGATAATTCGCTGTTACTAATCTCCTTTCGCAGCAAAATAAAGCCAACTCTCTGCCTACAGTAAACAACTCAGCAAACCAACTTGTCTTCTGCTTCTCAGCAACCGGGGCTGACTCACCCACAGCCCCCCCGGCGGGGGGAAGGGGGAAGACGGGAGGGAGGGGGGGGGGCGCACTTTTCCAGGTTTTGTTTCTCGCAGATTTTTACCTGCGACTTTAGCAGATAAGGAACAGAAGAAGAAGGGATTCTCCATTTTGTTCTTCTTTCTTCTCGCGTTCAAAGCTTAATTCGAATTTGAACGCGTCTGAGACGACGCATGGCGGCGTTTACCCGCCGGGATCACGTTGTCACTGACCGCCGCCGCGCCGCTCCTGGAAAGGCTCCTTTCTGTTTTTTTTTGTTTTTTTATTATTGGTAAATTGATAAATCTGCCGGGCGATGAAAAGCGGAGCCTCGTTGACTTCATCTGAAAGTCGCAAAAAGGGCGGAGAACATACCGCGAATTCAGCGAGAAGTGGTAGCGTCCAACGCGGGGAGCACCGTCAAGACTGTCCTCGACCGAAATAGCAAATCACAAATATCAAGCACAAACTTCGCCTCCGTCATGTTTTGAGTCCTGAAAGATCCGACCGACAGTGATGATTAATCAGGTGATTCACTCACCGACAAAGACACTCCTTTTTACCCGTCTAAATGGAACGCGGCAGGTGGAAACTGGGAGGAGGAAGTCGAAGCGGCGCCCCCCCCCCCCCCACCCCCCAAAAAAGAAGTACCATATTAAGATGCTGCAGACGGATAGCAAGGTCGCCAATTGCCTTTGATATCCGAAAATCTACTGTAGAGTAGCTTCCTCCTAATCAGCCCTGGGAGGCTGGAGGTGATAAGTATCCAAGCCAATAACTGGAATGAGACTGGAGGATCGGTGTGGGGGTGCACGAGAACACACACACACACACACACGCACGCACAGCCTATATGTGGATAAACCCTCCGCCCGTCCTATCTCTGCGCGGATGTCATGTGGGGCTGTTAAGACGCGACACCTGTCACCATCGCCACCAGAGCTCCTCGTCCCCCCGGGGGGCCCCGGGACCAGGCCAAGGTCAAAGTCTTTACGGGGGAAAGCGAAGGAGAAGAGGAGGGAAGGAAGGAAGGAAGGAAGGAAGGAAGGAAGGAAGAAGTGACTAACGCCAAGCGGTCAAAAAGAATCAGTCAAATCCTCCGTGTGCTCACCAGCTGTGTACTACAGTGTGTGTGTGTCCTACAGTGTGTGTGTGTGTGTGGGGGGGGTGTTGGGAGGGGAGGGGGGGGGGTTGGTGTTTAAAGGGTTTATGTGTGTGAAATTTCGCCACTCGTCCCCAGCCCAACTCCCTCTTTCTCGTTTTCAACCTGTCGACAAATCGCACGTGAATCGACCGAAGTGGCCGTCATATTAAAAGAAAAGGGCCCTCTCCCCTCTCCTGCCCGCAGCACTAACTCAAGCCAGGCTCTGCGCTTTTTCTTTTTTTGCCGAACCCTTCCGGAAATAAAATGGTGGCGCGAGATGAGGCTGCTTAAATTTCGACACTGTGTGTGTTGCTGCCGCTGAGAACAGGCAAGAAAGATCCCTCCCACCCTCTCTCTCTCTCTCTCTCTCTCTCCCTCTCCCTCTCCCTCTCCCTTTCTCTCTCTCTCTCTCCCCCTCTCTCTCTCTCTCTCTCTCTCTCTCTCTCTCTCTCTCTCTCTCTCACACTCAGTCGCCGACAGTCCAATTTGTAGCCCTCTGGTTCACATTAGGCCATGGCAAAGGAGGGAGCGGGCCGGGGTTCCATAATTCGAGGGAGGGAGGGAGGGAGGGAGGAGGCGGAGCAGGAAGAAGGGAAGGAGATGAGGAGGAGGGAGGCGGGGAGGTGCGGATGGGGCGGGGAAGGGGGGGGTGGTGTTGACAACATGTGGAGTGAATTTCGTTTACTCCAGCTGGACGTGTTTTGACAGCTGACGGGCAACGCCACATATTATGATGAAATTAAAGGCAAAGGAAATAAAAAAAAAAGTCCTTCCCCCGCCGACGTCCCGAGTCACAGGAGGCGAAACTCCCCCCCACCCCCTTTTTTTTTTTCATTTTCATTTTCTGTTCTTTATTTTCCTCCTTGATCCTCTCGTGTGACATGGAAGTGGACCGTCGGCGGCTAACCGAAGGCATTTCCTTGTTTTGACTCTCGCTTTTCCTTTCTTCCCCTCTCCCCTCTCTCTCTCTCTCTCTCTCTCTCTCTCTCTCTCTCTCCCCCATTTACTGCTTTATTTTCTTTTCTTTCCTTTTTCCTTTTTTTTCCAAGAGAGAAACGCCTGCCCAGGCCCCCGACTTCTGCGAGATAATGACATCCTCCTCTCGCTGGATTAATTGTGAGGGACACATTAAGGGGTGGCGCTGACACTCCCTGTAATTAAACCGTTCACGCCGGCGAGTCCGTGCAGAAAAAAAACCTCCCCCCCCCCCCCCCCTCCGCCGCATTCTCCTTTCCGGCGGCGGCGGCGGCGGCGGCGTCCGTCAGGGATATGGAAGACGTAAGCGTGAGCGCGGGCGGGCGGGTCACCTTGAGGAAATGTAAACAAGGGGGGACGACGGCGCCGCTCGCTTGCTGCGGTGAACGCCGGGATGCCAGGACCTTTTCCAAAGGTCCCGGAAAATCCACCCTCATAAGGCGACCACGTCCCTTGCGGTGTGAGTGAACAATGTTTTCGTCCGTCGTCTTTGTCGTTCGCGCGATCAATTAGGCCCGGTGTGCGACCGACGACCAATCTGGTAACTAGCCGGGAAGCCAGGGAGCCCCGCTTTTTCGTCAAATAGCCCAAAAGTATGCTTTCAAAAAATGTCAATTGCGATTAATATCCGGAGAGTTAGGACGAGCAGCTCATGCATCCCAGTGATGAGACGCTGTGGCGTGGATAAACTGACACCTTTTCAAGATTTGGCACTTAAACCGCCATTACCGGTGGAACATTTTATTCGGGGCGTCACAACCACCTATTAGTGGCCTGGGAGTGGACTCTGCAAATAAACTTTAAAAGAGAAAGCCTTAACGTCTTCAATTCCTTATCTGTCTTTTATTCGGTATCTCTCCTCAAGGTTGAGAGACTATTTGCTGACTTTAACAGCTACCCTCATTTGGGATAATAACATCGTTTGGATACTTTCCTCTTCGGAAATGACCTCTCAATGGCTATGGAGGTTTGGGGAAAATGAAGGTGGGTATTCCCGCAGTTTAATGCGGTGCATGCGACCAGAAACAAGGATAATATTGAATTTACGCTGGGTCAGGGTGATTTAAATTTGCGCTCGAACACAATCACTGTTTGGACTCGTTTGTAATCACAAATCCAGGGTTGAATGGAGTCACTCTGCTTATTTTCCGGAGCACTTCCGGAATTTCATTCCCGAATTTCATTTCGTTTCTGTTCTTACTGGAGGAGCGTACGAGTCGCTCGGAGCTTGTGAGAACGGCGGGTTGCTATGTGACACGGCACGTGAGCCGGCGTCCTTGTCATTGAGGGCGGCGGTTGCATTGAGGTCTTCGGCACGGAGGGGTCACCCTGCACGCATGCAAGCCGTGTTGTCGTCTGCATAAATGCACTTTCCATGCGACCGCAAAACCTACGCAGGGCTGCAGAGAAGGGAGATTTGTGCATTTGCCTGTTTGTGTGTGTGTGTGTGTGTGTGTTAGTGATGACTGCTTCTTTCCTTTAACCATTGTGCAACCGTACTGTTTTCACACATTGCTGCCCAGCAAAAGTCCGTGACCTTTTCCGCGACGCAGGCACGCAGCGTTCTGCAGTCACATCTCACACTGAGCTCCCTAACGCTCTGGCTGGGGACGCTGTTTACTAGCTGCTACACTGCTCCTGTCTCCGCCCGCCCGCCCGCCCGCCCGCCCGCCCGCCTGCCATCCTGCCATCGCTCCGGGGCATCGGGGGCCTTCAGCATCATCCCCCCTCCTCCCCATCAAAAATATATAAAAACATCAAAATACACACACACACACACACACACACACACACACAGCAGTCGAAGAAGCCATCCCAACGCATGGGTTCGCGTGCGTGTCGTGACGAACGCCGTTAACGCGCGCCTGCGCCGGCAGAGGCGGCGGCGGCATGCATGCGACGGAGCGTGTGCACAGACGCGTACAAACGCAGACCGTGCTCCCCTCCCCCGCAAATGGCCGAAGCACGCACGCACACAAAGACACACACCGACACAAGGCCGCGCCCTGTGACTCCAGACAAGCTTTCTCCCCCATTGCGCCGAAGCACTCAGCTCCGCTCCTCTGCCGCTGTTCCTGTGTTGCTGTTTTGGGTTCCCGTCCAGGAGCGGGGAGGTCCTATTGTTGCCTGACAGCGGTTCCTGTGCATCCCGTCATGGCCTGCTGCTCCTTCTGTCCCCCCCACCCCTCCCTCCTTCCTTCCTTCCTTCCTTCCTTTCTTCCTTCCTCCGCGCGGGTCATCTCAGGTGGTCGTCGACTCACTCTACTGTAAGGTTTTAACAGCATGGCCGATGAGCCCGGCAAGCTCAATAGTGTTAAAGGTATTAAAAGTCGAGTTCCTCCCCCCACGTCAATGTCTGCGGCGCCTTTACCCGGTATCAGAGCGTCCAATGTCATACTTATTAAGACCTGGTTGAGACAAATTATTCATTGACCAGAAAATGTATTTGAAATGAGCATCATAAGTATTTGGTTCAGCGACGGGCTCCAGGTTTTAGAACATCAGGAATGATGTTTCTGATGCAGAAGAACTTGACTCAGTATATGAATAAAAAAATCTAACTAAATCTCCACAGTACGGTATGTTGGCATTAAGACCTCATTACATTTGAATTTAAGACCATTTAATTACTTTTGAGGCCTTCTGTTTATCAAAGTGAATTGAAGGCATTTTAAGACTTTTCAAGGAATTGCAGAATCCCTGTAAATACAGCCTATGTCATTTAAAATGCCGCCCTTAAAAGACAAAAGATGGGATTCTTTCTAATTTAAACAGATCGAAAAATTAACATAATTATGTGTTGTGATAATGGTTTATTTTGCTTGTTTGAGTGAGATTAATGTGAAATGGATTTAATTAAATCATTAGAAAAGTCAAGACGAGGGTCAGATTCCGATTAACTTAGAACATCGTGAGCAAGGCAAGGAGCTTGGCTGGGTGTGGACAGAGCTGGATTCCTAAAGGCGGAGGGATCGCGCCGCGCAGACTCGTGGGAGAGATCGCGCTTGTGTCTGTTTAAGATTAATAACCAGCCTTCCAGACTATCATGACAACTGCAGGCTGCGCAGCCTCCAACAACAGGTAAACCCCCCCCCGCTCCCCGTGCTGTTGTTTGAAAGCACCTTGGGTGAAGCGGTTGGTGGCGGAGGTTCCCAAAGTCGCCCGTCAGGAAGCCATTACCGAGACGCGCTCGGAGACAAAACACGGATGCGCTCGGGTTGTGAAAACATCTTCGGGGGGCCGCCGCCGCCACCGCCGTGAGCCCTCCATCCCTCCTCCGCTCCCTCCTCCTCCTCCAATTATCACAATGTCACCACCTACGCCGGGAAACTTTCCCTTTGGTAAATTAAGGGAGCGAAAAAGCGATTTGGACCGGGGCGAGCCACGGCGCCCTACTCCGTCATTGTCAAGGCGATGGCTCTGACAAAACAGTTTGCGTACCTGCTTAAGTATTACAGAAATTAACACCTCCCTTCCAGGTACAGTAATCAAGGGGGTGACGGGAGACAATTAATTGGGTCCATCTGCATCACCGCCTTTACATAATTAATGGGGCTCATTACAGAGTTACCGTCAGGATGTGTAGCATGTTCGCACCTACGTGCACTGGCTCATGGCACTCACTAGACTGTCAGGAGCCAAATAAAGGCTTGTTTTTTTAAATTGGCTCGTTTTGGGTACATTATGCATTCCTCATAACGATCTCTTAACAATATGGCTACGCTGCTGCACTGGCCCCCCGACAGAACAGCTTAGCCAGCGTGAAGGGTGGACTGCGATTGCCGTTTGCGACCCTTAAACTTATGTTGAAGACCGATGAAGTCATCAAGCACACATGTCGTTTTTGAGGGATTCAGAAAAAAAAATGTGATAACGGTCACCTTGCCAAGGGTCACCTGTTGTCAACGTCTTTGACACGTCAAAATAAAAGTCTTTGTGAGACGAGTGTTGAGGAGGGAGGGACAGGACGCCCGCATGTTGGGTATAAACGTATACTCATTCAGAGTTGGTGGTGGCCCTGCAGGCTGCTTTGCAGGCTGCAAATCGCAGCCTGTGTTAATGATCGTATGTGTGTGTTCACATTGTTGATTTTTTTTTTGTTGCCCTGTCTTTGTATAAGTTCATTTGCTTTTACATTTGTTATGATGTGCCTGACGAAGACCCAGACTGAAAGGTTGACCATTAAGAAAGTCAACTAAAACTATAAGTAATTTGGAGGTTGGCTCTCAAGCATTATATCACATTATTTAAATTATTTCAGCACTCAAAGGATATTTAATAAAGGGGCTTTGGTAATCGAGCAAAAAATAAAAATAAAGGTACGTTGTTCTCTCGTAATATTATACTGAAGGTTGTTGAAAAAACAATTTGTTACTGAATAGATCAACACCATTTCTTAGCAAAAAGTGTATTATCTTCCGAACACTATTTTTTAATTCCGACTCAACCACCCGAGGTCATTTGTCAAACCTTGGGGAGACTTGCTTGTTGAAACCCTTGTTGTTTTATCTTTAATACTCATATATACCAACACCGAGATCTGAGTGAAACAGAATTTTGATCCTCTATATGTCCTGTGCATATGGCAGAAAGGACAATAAAGCTGACTTTGACATCATCGTGACGATTTCTATCACAGATGAATTACTCACAATTAACAAATACCTTGTAAATACAGGTTTGTATTTGTACAAAGTACAAGGAAAGCTAGAAAACACTCAGCTTAATATTGTAATGGAATTCAAATAATTGTAGTACCTGACCAACGATGCCTCATTAAGAACCCCTCACTGGATTTGTTTATATTTTCTCTTAAGGCTCTATTATATACATATTCTACATATTCTACTTACTTAATTAATAGTGACATTTATTAAGGTGTAACTGCTGCAGAGATCTAAAATAAATGCAGCACTGAGACAATTTCAATGGCCATTATTGACCCTTCAACACTTACACCCTAAAGGCACCGATAAATGATGAGAATCAAGCGTTGTTCTGAACCCCAATATAGCTGGATGAGAAAACATGATTATTTTTGGCAGTGATTATGATCAATCATTACATGAAACTATTTTTCACGATCCATAACAAGGAATCTGCTTTCTCATCACAGAACGTCGAGTCTTTTTCTGTTCGCAGATGGCGACTGTTATAACCGGAGCTTCCAAAAGCCGGCGTGGTTGAAACAATTTGAACGTCGGGGGTCACGACTCATGACTAAGCATTCATTTTTAGCAGTGCACTAAACAACGGCCCTGCTCCCTCAACAGAAAAGGGATCTAATTAGAAATCTGAAAACTAATATGCACTGGTTTTGCACCGAATCACAGAAATAGACATGTTGATAATGACACATCCTATAGTCGCAGTTTGCCGTTCACAAAGTTTCTAAAGTCTCCCGACGTGTACTGTTGGTGTACCTGTCGTGTTTCCCCCACTCCTCATCCCCTCGTTCTGTTCCAGCTAATGAAGGCCTCGTGGCCCAGCATTATTAAAATTACGCCCTCGCCTCCGATATTAATTGGGTCCATAATAAGGAACGCGTTGGATTCATTATTTAATTGCAAGGGCACATTTGGAATGCAGCTTCTGAAATGTATTTTTAATGAAAAACACTACATCCTGACCTAATCATATCAACCTTATTCTATCTAATTAAGGATGCAAAAAATCATTAGAGTTGCAAAATATTAGTTTCGGCTCTGTCGGGCGGCTCTCCTGCTTGCCTCCATGAATATATATTTTTTTCCTGTACTGTACGTGATAAATTGTTAATGAGGAAAAAATGACAAAAAATTTGCATGTAGGCAAATTAGTCTAATAGGGATACGTCTTTGCTGAGTTAGGAAAGTGACCCTTTTTTTGCAGGGAGAAATTGTTACAATAATTATGAAATAATGGCAAGGCCCATCTTATTTCGATGAAAAATGGCCTTTCTGAATAATGTAAAAATCATAAAATGCAATAACCCTAAATTTCCTTCACACCAGAGAATGTGTTTAATGTGTGAGCATTTTATCAGTTTAATAACACCAAATTAGGGACAATATGAAGTATGCCGTAATTGTTGCCGTGGAGGGAGAGAGATACAGTAATGTGGGGGTAATTTAGTATCGCCACCGCAGCGAGAGGCCATCAGTGGATAAATGGAGCATTTTCTTAATCACAAACTTAGGGGGTGTAATTCCTCCCCAAGTCCCCACACACAGGTTCAATTTCCTCCCAATAAACAGGGCCATCAACCAGGCCATCAGACGCTCGCCGGTCCCCCCTCTTTGGGCCAAGGTCACACTGCACTGACTGCACTGTTGTAGATGTACAAGTAATATCAGATTACAAGTGGAAATAAAATAGTAAATACACTCTCAGTGTGATGTAAAAGTAATAGTGCATTATTGTGTCTCCCATTTTTTGGTTGTTGTCTAGCTGTTGACTTAAATAAGGGCAATCGTGGGGGGTTAAAATATTATAATATTCAATTAATATTCGTTCTAAACCCGAGTCTGCCCTTCAGTTTGGGTTTTCAAATATGATAACTAACTTAAAGTGTTGTGTAGTTTAATGATGATACAGTTTAGTCTGCAATGGATGGAGTGCTGAATAATATGTGAATTTGCGGTTGACATGATGATCCAACATGCATTAACTCTTGATAAAGGTCTATAATTGGCAGCCAAACAAACAATTGTTGATCATTGATTTATTTTTTGTATATATTTTGATCTTCAGATCATACGTGTTATTGTATTTGGTATTTTCAGAAGGGAAACGTGTATTTCCTTGACTGTCAAGTGTGGGTTTACGCATTCTTTTTTCTTAAACAAACAAACAAAAAAAAACAAAAAACAGAGAAGATACTGTAGTTTCTGGGTTAAGGAATAATTATTATTTTTTTCCTTTTTTTTTTCTGAAGCGCCGTGAACTCGCGCGAGCAGGGAGCAAGGGGAGTTAATGAACACAGAGAGATGTGTGCCACTAACAAATGGCGGGGAATAAATTAGAGGGGATTGGCGGTTTGATCGCTGCGTTCTATTTCCCCTTATCTCAACAAGTCACATTTTCAATCACTCGCCATAGATTCGGCATCGGGCGGAGGCGCCGTTGCTGATGCATACCGCTGTCCCCCGGGTCATCCCCGGCGACCTCGCGGTGGGCTGTCAAAAAAAAGGAAAAGAGAAAAAACTTCCCAGCGATAATAATTTCACCGAGACATTTATTTATGCAAACTGGAATATCGCGCCCCTCCCCATGACAGAGTTGTCCACGCTTAGTTCGTGTTAACGGGAACTCGGATGCCCGGCGTGTTGATTGAGTGGTCTCATTTTAATGAAATATCTTTGGAAATTGGTTTTTCCGCAGACTAATCAGGCAGCCCGCTAGCTGGGTTCCTGTTTTGGTAATTATCTTGTACTAATTAGAATGAAGCCCAAGACCTCTGAGATGGATTTGCGGCTTCCTGAGATGTAACTAAAGAAAATGTAATCATGTAAAGCGGGGACCTTCTATAGGTACGTGCGGACCCTCCCGGACCCGTCGGGTTTTGAGGCCAAAGTGGAAAGTGGCGCCTGTGGGGAGCAAGGTTCCTGCAGAGCTGCCATTAAGAGTCCTTATTCCACTGTCCCATCCCCACGAGGCTTCCCTACAAGTCCCATAAACTAGACGACGTCTCCGAGGGGTTACAATAAACCTCATATAATTTCTCCCCATTTGGAATGGAGTAATCTAATGGATTGGTATTAGCCGGCTCTTGGGCTGATTGTCAGCCATTAGTCCAATTAACCGTTTAGACTCTGAGAGAAGAGTGAGGAGACAATCCAAAGACAAAGACATGAGGGGTGGTGGGTTGGTAGGGTGTTCTTGCCTTGCGCCGCTCGCCGTGGAAGCCCCTCCACTGCTCCGCCTTCTTCACCACGTAGCTCAGCTCCTGGTTGGACAGCTCCAGGTCTCTCGGAAGGAAGTAGGCTCCCTCCTCGGCGCCGAGTCGCTGAAAGACGTCCAGCATGCGGCCGTCGTTGTGGAATCTGGGAGTAACGGGGAGAAGCGCTTGAGCAGAGGGTGGGGAGGTGGGGAGCGGGGCGCAACGCCGTTCCGAATCACCGTCTCAACCTCTTAAAGGTTGCGCCGGGTCATCTGTCAAACCCTGGGAGGGGGAGGGGAGGGGGAATAAAAATAACACGCCGCTTTGCTCAGTGTCAAAGTTCGGAACGGCGAACCGCGATGAATTGAAGTTCGCGCGGCCACCTCGGTGCCAAACACCATCACGTCCCGGGTTTGAACGTTTTGTCGTCCCGGCCAGGCTTTCAAGGAAGGGAGCTCTCGCTGACCTTTGGGGAGTGGAAAGTGGAATTCTGATGAGATTAAGCGGAATATCGCCGAAACCCCGCGACGGTGAGGCGATCCGACATGAACGGCCGGCGCTCGCATTCAAACCCATTGATTGTGCGGAGAAAAGAAATGTTGGTTTTTTTTTTTCCCACGTGGTCACCGCGGTGACTCTCCGGCTTCTCCCTTCTTCTGAGGTCACGCGTCGCTTTCCACGCGGGCGGAGAGCACGAGCGGCGCAGGACAAATTGGCTTCTTGGGCGGGCGGGGCCTTCGCCGAAGCGCAAAAGCTCGGCGTGATGTTTTTCCTTTCGGCTCGAAGATGAGGCATCCGATGGTGACGGTGATGATGTTGACGATAGGGCCGCGCGTGGGTGGCCACGGAACGATGGGATCTACCGTCGATTTTTTTTTCCGATGCGCAAATCAAATGGTTGAACAGAGATCGCCATCCGCAGAGGGCGCGCTGGCGAGTCTGAGTCACGGAGGGAAAAATATACACGGTAGCGGCAGAACGGGTATTGATTCATATCTCCGAGATAACCTCGCAGACATAGATTGATCTCCCTCTACTGTAGAAATATACATTTTTTTATGCACCAT
This sequence comes from Zeus faber, assembly GCF_960531495.2. Taxonomy (NCBI): domain Eukaryota; kingdom Metazoa; phylum Chordata; class Actinopteri; order Zeiformes; family Zeidae; genus Zeus; species Zeus faber. Next base: position 10,173,942 of record NC_137206.1, on the reverse strand, counting down.
ACATTGTGCTACACGGATATTAAGCACGTAGCGTGCCCTTCCCGAAGAGATGTCTTGCTTCACATAATCAACTCTCAAACGACGCGTACTCAAACCCGCGCCTATCAAGGGAAGGAGGACCATGCTGCGGTTTGAACCCGCCGCACCTTCCCCATCGCCCCTGGGAGAGCGGGAAACCACACACTGTCTTTTTTAGGAACTTGACCTGGGAGGACCGGCTCGCATTCGCCCGCTCGAATTTTTGCGTTTCATTCCTGTCGTGGAGGAACGTCTCCTTTTCGGATCCGGCTCGTTTTCCCCTTCACGTTTCAGTTCACGCCCGGGAGTGAAGTATGAAACTCCAGACTCCAGATACTCACTCGAGATAGCCCTGAGTGTGTGTGTGTGTGGGGGGGTATGACCCGGATGGATTGGGGAAAAAAAAAAAATGAAAAACAACATAGCCACCGTGCTTGGGATTTTAAAAGTAAATGATTTCTCTTCATTCCACTTTATGTGTCGCGGCAATTATCGAGGAGTAATTCAATGAATGACTGTTGCTGTAATATCATTTCCCTACTGGCCAGGTGGTGATTCATATGAAAAGAAGACAAAACAGCTAAACCGGTCGTGTACCATAGAGAACACTTTCAAGAAATTTGTGTCAGTGTAAAGTATATACAGTACATCATTTATTTATTTATTTATTTATTTATTTAAAGGACATATGGTGCATCAGTGTTTGAGATTTTGGACTGCACCTTACTGGATGTAGTAACTACTGTCAGTATCACATCACAGCTCTCCTTTAATTGCAAAGATTGAGTTTTGGCAAATTCAGTACCTCACCTATATGTACATATATGCCATATATTTTTTTTCCTCCTTTCTGCCAGTGAATTAAGGCTGGCTAAAATGTAATTAAAAAAGGATAACAGTCTATTCTATCTATACATGTGGCCCGGGGCTCCTCTTTTAGAAATAGGTCACGCACTATGTCAGAGCCCTTTTCCTTGCAGCCAATAGGAAACTGTAACCCATAAAATGATCAGACTTGTTTCAGCCTCGTGGCCTACATTCAAACACGGAGTGGCACGAGTCATTATTCCAGCCCACTGTTTTCCTATTGTCCGTTGAGCCGAGGCCCCGATAAGCGGGCGGGCGCTTACCGAAATTAGACAGCACCCTCTCCTAAAACTGATTAATTCAACAAGGGTTTTCTTGCGCTTTGGATCCTTTAATGGAATTTTGCCCATATTTCCGGGGTCGCTGAAGCACACCTTTGAGGGCTGATGAATTACCCAGTTTGGTAATTTAATCGGCGTCCGGGCAGCCCCTTTAGCCCCCCACTCAGGTGAAATCACTTTTAGTTATTCCCCAAAAAAGTAAAAAGAGTTGGTTGGGGCGGACCAGTGACATTGATAGGTATTCAGCTATCCCTAAAAAGAGGAGTGCGCCTTGCTGCTCTTCATGTTTAAGAGTTAGGGAACTTTTTCACCAACAACAAAAAGATGACTTTTTGTTCCTCATTTGATCTGTTTGATCTGTTGATTCTTTATCATGTTCATTGTCGAAGTCACGGGCAGATTGGGACATCCGCGAGGCTGAATACGAGCGCCAAGCGTAGGAAATGTGTAAGTCACAGAAGTCTGAGGCCGAGCATTCAACTGATTCGGAATTTTGTATTTCATTATGAGTCAAACTGGTGGTACCCAATGTTTTGAAAAATTTAACATAATCATCCAAATGTGTTTGTGTATGCTTGTCAGAAGGCATTAATGCTGTTTTTTGTAATTGTCACATGCTCAATTTTTACTATTTATCTTCTATTTGTATAAAAACAAAATTGCCAAGGAGTACTTCAAATGGAGTCGGGGGCTGCTAGGTCAGTGAGGAACGAAACCTCCTTCTGTTCACGGTCGGAATAGACTCAAAGTCAGCCGCTAAAGCTAAGAAATACCCAGCCCTTTTCCTCCCTGCCGTTGTGACACTTGATAGCCACCAGGAAGGTCAGAGACAACCCGCCCCCCCACCGTCCCCCCCCAAATTTGGGGATGAGGGCACAATGTCAAAGGTCAAAAAAGGCACGGCCCACTTTGGCCATCCAAAAGTACTTTTTCAATGAATTGGGGGGATGGGAGGAACCAGGCCATTGATGTATCCTCACACAATGTAAAAAAAACAAAAACAAATAAATAAAGAATCTGAACAACAAATCATAATGACAGCGACTGTCGGGTGAAATCCAGCCTCTCCGCCGAAACAGATGCCCATCATTCCTTTGAGTTTGACAAATGATGACCTTTCAGCGACGCACAAACCTTTAAGTGTGTTCCCGGTCCGACAGTGGGAAACCTTCAATCAGTATGAATTAACTAGAAATATGTCTACCAGCACATACGTTTTGCCGCGTTTCTTTGTTTTTTTGACGTGTCTCCCGGGAAACGTCTCTAAAGTGAACTGGTACACTGAAATGGCAAAATCAACATTGCTTAGGCGCTCTCAAATCGAAACTGAGAAATGAAGACGGGCAATTTATGTTGAGAAAACAAGAGAAATATAAAGGTTTCGCAAATTGAGGCCTTTATTTTAGGACGATCCTGTGATCTTTTACAGTGTAGATATTACTGATACGTGGTGACTTAGAACCCGTCCTCTTTAAAGCCAGCCGCAAATGAAACTGCTTGTTTTTCTATGTTTTCTGACTTTTTACAGTCGCCCGCGTGTGTCACCTGAGCAGGTAGATGCACAGGATGGTGACAGAGAGCAGGGAAAGGACGGCGTAGAGGAAGAGGGTGATGACCACCCCCGCGGCGCCCGAATGGTCATTTCGGAAGAAGTGCCAGTACAGCTTGGCCGCGTCGCCCACTGGCTGGTCGGGGCTATAGGCGAGACGCTGGAGAGGGAGAGGGGGAGAGAGAGAAAGGGAGGCAGAGAGAGAGAGAGGGAGAGAGAGAGAGAGGGAGGGAGAGAGAGGGGGAGAGGTTGATAGATTGTCGCTCTGTAACAGCTAGATGCATCAGATCGGACACTAACAATATGGGAAAGTGAGAAAAAACAAACCATCTCACACAAACACTCAAATTCACAAGTTGCTTTTGAAGTTTGGCGATCGTGGTACTACAATGACTTTCTTATGTCCTTTATTTTTCTAGTGCTATTCTGTATTCCTTCTATTTCTATCTACCTTTGTATTCTGGATCCAGAGCCGTACTAGCACCCGTGCTGCCCTAGCGATCACCTTTTGACCCTTTGATTTGTATATTTGTTTTTCTGTGTTATGTTTTCAGACTGTAAAGCTTTTTTTACCCTAACTGTCTTTACAGCAATGCACCATACCCAGACAAATTCCTTGATATGAATATGTATTTGGCCAAATAAACACATTCTGACTTTGATTAATGTTCTCATATTTAAAATATTATTGAGCAAATATCACACAATGCATGTATCCACTGAATTACGATACTAAGTAAACTAAAGGATTTATTTTGTTACTACAAGAATGATTAAGCAAAGTCGCATTGACAAATGGGATGAATAACAACACAATTTCAGATATTGCTTTATATCAAATATTTGTTGTATTAGCCAGACAAACCTAGTAAGCCCTTGCCGATCGATTCAATTGGAGTCAAAATCACTGTCAGAGTCCCACCCCACCGCCACAAAGAAAAACACACACACCCCCCCCTTTTGTGTCTAATCTAAAAGTCACTTTGCCCAAAGATGAGGCTGAAACTCCCTATTTAAAGTGCACAACAAAGTGTCCCGCGTTATTTTTACAGCGACTTACCCCCAGGACGGCGTCCACCGCCAACAGCGCCAGCGGGTGGAGGAGCGTCCACACTCCCTGAGCCGTGATCAAGCCTGACGTGAAGGAAGGGACTGAGCCAAATACGTGCTGACAGCCCCATCTGATCAGCACCAGCAGGAGCGTGACGCCGTTCAAGGTCAAGGGTCCCAGCGCCACCATGGCCAGCTCCTCCCGGACGCGCAGCAGCGAGCCCTGGTAGACCAGGTCCACCGTGTGCGCGTGGAACCGGAATCTGGAAATATGTGTCACTTGAAAGTGAATTTCAGTCAATTATATTTGAATTTGAATTGCTCAACTTGAACAATTGCAGTGAAGAACTGAATTTGAATCATGTGATTTGAAATTAAATGCATTTGTTTGGAAATGAATTGCAACTGAATATAATATTATGAAATTCAATGCATTTGCTCTGAAACTGTATTTGATGCTCGCTGTTAAGTCATTCATTTCTTGAAATTCAAATTGAGGGTGTGGCTCACACATCCGGGTCGTTGAGGAAGAGCAATCGAGTGCAGATTCACATTCTCCCCCCGTTACCGTGGTTACGCACTGTGTTTTTTGTGATTTTCTTTTGTATATTTTCGCTTCATTCAATTTCAATAAATACATCCTCAATAAAAACACACCCTTATTATTGGTTTGGTTTGGAGAAACAGGGAGCGGGGATATTTACGGGAAAATATAAAAAAACAGGAGGACTTACTGTTGCCACAGAGCAATATATAACAACACGATTATAAACCATAGAAACACGACAATAATGACAAAGATTTAATTCAAGGTATCATTCAAAGGTATCATTCGCAATGGTTTTTGCTTTTTTGATGTAAAAAAGCGTCAAATCGTACCTTAAATGAAATAGTTCAACATGTTCAATGCTTTCTTATTGAATGAATAAGATAATATTTTAGTTTTTTCTTGTCATCTTTTGTTATGTTTTGGTATCAGTTAAATAATCCAAATAAATAAATGTCATCACATATGTATAATATGGCATTTTTCACCTAATTCCCACTGCACAAAAAACCCGCAAACAACCGCTGACATCTGTCTTTCCTCTTCAGTGGGAAAGGTTAAATCGTCATTTAGTTCCTGGACAAATGACCCTGCAGTGGTCACAGGTTTCTAATCGGCTCCGGCTCCGATCGGCAGTGATGGAAACATGACACCGGGGTAGACGCGCTAAATTTTGTGGCCTGTGCTCTCTGATGTTTTTTTCCCAATCACACTGGAACCATGACGCGGCCCTTTTACGGCGCGTTCATGACGTGGAACATGACACACCAGAAAATAAGAGGAAGGCATGCCCATTCACTGGCAATGGGAACGGCATCAATCGCCCGTTTTTAGCCGGTTTACCCGTTAAAAAAAACGCCTATACAGGGTAAATTTGGTGTAAAAACGGACAAAAAAACAGGAATTCTAGATGATTCCAATCAACTCCTGGTTTCCATCCGAATGCATATATTTTTTATCGATTTTTTTGACAGGTACATTAACAGGAAGGTTTGTGTTACACTATTAAAAAAACAATATTTATTCTTTTCTCATTTGTTGATATTGACTCATTGGAAATAGAAATTTGCATCACAATTTTAATATTTATTAGAAAGCGCTCCGAGTTTCATTCGAGAGACAGCAGGAAGTGATGCTGCGTTCCATGGGAACTCGGAAAACTGTACCGTGTCGGTAGTCGCCAAAGAAATCATCAAATCTACAGAGAAGTTCAAAACGACGATATACACACACGTTAAAAGAAATAATAATCCTTACAAAGGGAACACGCCGCCGTGTTGCCGCGAGGTCAGGTCTGCTGAATTGGTAAACTCGGGCGCAAGCGATCAGCTCCGACATCCCAACTTAAATGGCAACTTAAATAACCCCCCAGGGGTACACTGATACCCAAACTAATATTATGACAATTATAAACAGAATGTCGAGATAATGTAAATCACAGGGTTGTCACGAAGCCCAAACTGCCGCACGTTACATAGTGGGGTGCCGCGCGGTCACTGATGCATTGAAAACACAGAGGTTTTGAAAAGTCTGCGTCTTGAAATTCAGTCCACCGTTCGCAGCCCATCAAGCCTCATGAGCTTCTTAATCTTCCCCTCAGAGCGGCTGGCGAGCGGGAGTGGGAGCGGGAGTGGGTGCGGGGAAAGTCCAGTTTTTGCCCATTAATTCCCACCCAGTTGGCTCGGAGAAGCGAGCTTCCCCCAGATTCCCTTCATTAGTCTGGAGGTGCGGGTCCATTTGGTGTCCCATCTTAAGCGGATCGGCTCGTAATGTGTCCAAAAAAACTGAACGTAACAAAAGATTACGTCCCTGTCGCCTGGCACTGGGTCGTCAGGGAGAGTCATTAATATTTAATGTTTATATCATATTTTACACTGCAGAAAAACCTCCAAGCTGAGTATATTGTGACAGCTATTCTGGTTTATAATGGAACTAAGCTTCGCTCTTGAGGAAATTGTGACATGAGAGATTTACAGTACTTACATTGAGAAATGCGTTATTTCTCTATTTTGTCTGTCTTAATTATATCTCAGCACGTCCTTTCATTCACATTATTATTACAATATCTATTTTAAAAATATATTAAAATAATAATAACAATAATAATAATAATAATAATAATTAAATATTATGTAAATATTATGTATATTATAATTGTAATAGTATAAAAATAATATTATTATAATTATAATTAATATTTGTTATTATTATTAATATGGTTAATATTATATATTGGTAGTATATTAGTCATATACTATATAAATTAGATCTATTATTATTTAAATAATAATATAATAGAGAGGAACAGAGCGATAGGGACAGAAAGACAGAGCAGTACGGAGGTGCAGGGGGCGAGTGCGAGCGTCTGCACTCCTGTAGGGTCCACTTTGCTGCCCGCTGGTGTCCAGGGGCATGATGGGATGCACAGAGAGAGAGAGAGAGAGGGAGAGAGAGAGACAGAGAGAGAGAGCGCGAGAGAGAGAGAGAGAGAGAGAGAGAGAGAGAGAGAGAGAGAGGGAGAGAGAGAGGTATGAAGGAGCTGAAAAGAAGGGGAGGGACCGAAAGGGACGTCTCACTGGCCTCTCACTGGATTCTGCAACCGTCCATCTCTCTCTCTCTCTCTCTCTCTCTCGCTCCCTCCCTCCCTCCCTCTGTCTCCCTCTCTCTCTCTCGCTCATACTGGTGCATGGAGAGCCGGAATCGCTCGGAGGGAGAGCGGTGGTCCCTCTCTGGACATGTGGAAGTTGTCATCTGACGGTGGCCCCCTCTATTGTTAAGCCTTTGTTTTCATTTTTTTCTCCTCCCGTCCACCAACTATCCTTCCATCCATTCACCGCAGCCCCACCTCTCATCTACATCCACATTTTCAACTCCTCACTCGCCAAATATACACAGTGTGTCCATAACCTGTACCCATGCCGTGCGCTTTCACAATGTAACCCATCGAACGCCTCTGTGGCATTTTGTCGTTTATCACCACACCCGTGAACTCATTTTACATTATACATTAGCTCTAAATCAGGGGTCTGAAGAAAAAAAAGAAAGGAAGAAAAAACACCCTCCCCCAGCGGTGGTTTGTTAGGGTTGAGTCTTGTGAAACTGTTAATGAGGGGATTCCAAACACATGATGGGGGAATGTACAGTAACAACAGCACGGTGTTTGTGTGTATATATACAGTACACACACACACACACACACACACACACACACACACACACACACACACATGTTTAGATGCATGTGTGTGTGTATTTGTGCGTGTCTGTGTGTGTGTGTGTGTTCGAGTTGATCTACAAAGTGTGTGTCAGCATTGTCATCCATGTGTGTACCTGCATCTCTGGGAAGGCATTTGCAATTTGTGCATGTATGTTACGTGTTTGTTTATAAGCGCGTATGTGTGTGTGTGTGTGTGTGTGTGTGTGTGTGTGTGTGCGTGTGTGTGTGTGTGCGTGTGTGTGTATGTATGTGTGTGTGTGTGTGTGTGTGTGTGTGCGTGCAGTGGGATATCAAAGGAAGCACACTCACTTGTTGACAGGAACTGCCATGGCCTGGAGGAACAGCCACTGGCTGCAGTAATGCAGGTAGAGCCTTGCAAACCACATCAAAGCCACGAGCAGCATAATGAGGCCGAGCTGCCGAGCGCCGCTACGCCGCTCGCTGCTGCTGCTTTTCCGCCACGGTTGCCACGGCAACGGCAATGTCGACAGGCCCAGCTCGGACGGCAGCATGCGGAGCACCAGCCGGGTCCGCTCCGACATGTGGCAGGGGCGGGATCGGGGTCGTGGTCGTCCGTCCGCCGCGGCTCTGGTTTTCGGAGATAAAGTGCCATCATTTCAGGGGTTGTTAGGAAGCTGATACACACACGCACACACACACACATACACACACACAGACATACACTCATACAAGGTCATTTAGCTAGTGATTTTGTAATCCATGTGGCACAGCTGTTGAAGAGACCGTCCCATGAAGAGGAGGTCTGGAAAGGCTTGAACCACCACCAGAATCTCAATGATCCTCAAGTATTTTCATTTCAGGGACCCTCCAGTTGTTATGCATTAGGCCACGGAACCCCATTTAATCATTTACCCCCTGGGACCCCAATTTGAGGCGTCGTCCCCACGTACCTGTGAAATATGCATTTTTTTCACCCCCTCCGTTTAAAACAAACTCTCCTAAAAGTTGATGTCAAACACGGAAGAATATTGGGAGCATCATGCGTACTGAGCTTCTTAATAACGATATATCCCTAGTTGGTGGCATGAATCCTCCCTGAGCTCCCAGTATTTTTACCTGTTTTCATGCTTTATTTTCATCTGCTCATTTCCTCGTGCCATGTCACTCACCTCCATGTTATTTCAGATCCGCCCACTTCCTTTTGGTTCGCTGTCACTTCCTCCCCTTCACCTGGTTTCCCCTCCCTGCAGCTCCTTCCCTTGTTAGTCCCTCAGTATAAATACCAGTCCACGTCCCTTTGTTCTCTGCCAGATTGTCTCTGGCGTTATGCTGAGCGTTCCTGCACTGCGACCTCTTTCCTGTATCTTCCGTCTGAACCTCTGCCTGGACCCTGATTCTCTGCCTGTTTCCCTTGACCCTGATTCTCCGCCTGCTCTGTTCCCTGTCAGATAAGTTTGCCATCTGTGACTGATCTCCTGGTTTTGACCCCTACCTGTTTGTTGGAATAAACCTTGCAGAGTTTGATTTCTTACCTGATTGCTTTGGTGTCGTGCTTGTGGGTTCACATAAATTCTGAGTGAGTGAGCGTAACAGTTGGAGAAACTTCAATCTTTAACTCAAGTTGAGTTCCTGACGTCGGCTGAAACCGCCAGCTCCATTTTACCACGTCCACAGGAATACACGGAAAACTGAGTTTTGAAAAATCTCAACCCGGGAAGGCGTTTTCCCAAATCTTTGTTTCCAGTGACCTAAAATGGCGTTCTCCTGTGGACACGGAGCCAAAACGCAAAGAAAATGCTACATTTTCAAAAATATCTGTATATATGTGGAGGTCTAAGAAGTTTTTATTGTTAAATATGCTTTGGTCCAATAACCCTTATCTATGTCTAGTATAGAGATGACGGTGATACTACGGTCAAAACAGTCGCCATTGTTCATTCTCTGGTGCTAACGTCTTTAAGGTCTAATTATCAACCCCCTGGGACCTCTCGCAGGACCCCCGGGGGGTCCCCAGACCTTACGTTGAGAGCCACTGTTCTAAACGCCCTCCAGCAAGACGCCCGGCCTGCGCAGCCAGGGCCAGATGAGTGCAAAGGTAGCGCGTTGCTCGGAAAGAGGGTCCAGCGCAAGCAAGGTAACACTAGATTGGGTTCACCCCAAGTCAAGGTGGCTCAGATGGTTGGTGTTCTATTAATGGACCAACACGCGCGTTTCGTTTGAGCGCCACACAGACAAATAGGAAGACAAACTAAGGTGAGCCGCTTAAAGATAGTATACTTTTACTTTCCCCTGTATATCTATTTTACTTTGATTCCCCTGCACCTGGCTGAGGCCCAGAGGAATGAAATAGTATCTTTTTGGAAACAGAGTTTTTTTGTAGGCCAACCGTGACAAATTTGACGATGTGAGGGACGTCCTTAATACACTATTTCCATTCCAATTCTAAAGAATACTCAAGACAATACTCAGGAAGTCATGTGGTTCATGTGGCCATGGGGCTGGAGGGACATCTTCTCTAGGAATAAACTTTGATCCATCCATCCATCCATCTACAGATCTATCCATCCAAACATATAGAAACTATATCTATATCATCCATACATCTATCTAGCCATCTATTAATTATTATTGTTATTTGTAGTAGTATTAGGAGTAGGTCAGATCTATCTATCTATCTATCTATCTATCTATCTATCCATCTATCTATCCATCTATCTATCTATCTATCTATCTATCTATCTATCTATCTATCTATCTATCTATCTATCTATCTATCTATCTATCTATCTATCTATCTATCTGTCTATCTATCTATCTATCTATCTATCTATCTATCTATCTATCTATCTATCTATCTATCTATCTATCTATCTATCTATCTATCTATCCATCTATCTATCTATCTATCTATCTATCTATCTATCTATCTGTCTATCTATCTATCTATCTATCTATCTATCTATCTATCTATCTATCTATCTATCTATCTATCTATCTATCTATCTATCTATCTATCTATCTATCTATCTATCTATCTATCTATCTATCTATCTATCTATCTATCTACAGTGTATCAGTTACACACAGTTCATAACATTCATACACACAGAAATACACACATTTGAGCACGTATTTATATACCCCCCCACACAGACACACACACACACACACACACACACACACACACACACTCACACACACACTCACACACACACACACTCACACACACACTCACACAGCTGAAACCCCTCGCAGCACTTTCGAGAAGCGCCTCTGCTTCCCCTCTGCAGCTCTGTCAGGCCTGCTCAGCTATTCCCTTTCATATGGAGGGCACAGATTGATCAGGGGATGAGAAGGGGAGAGGGGTGAGGAAAGGTGGTGAAAAAAAGGAAGAGAAGGTAACAAAAAGGAAAAGAAAAGAAAAACAAGCAACAAGGGAAAGACTAAGCCGGAGTCTTAGTCCTGAGCAATTAGGGGAGACGGCAGCATGTTGACAGCGTGAAAGGCTGATAGAAAGATAGAAAGAAATACAAGAAATTAACGTTGAGGATATTAGGGGATTTACGGTATGTCTTGCCTTTTTTGCATAATTCCTCTGTTTGCTGTGTTACAAATCATTCATTGACTTTCAGTTCAAAGCACATTACAATCAACAAATATATATTTACAAGGAGATTGGGATGTAAAAGGAAAATGCGCGCACGCACACAGACACACACACACACACACACACACACACACACACACACACACACACACACACACACACACACACACACACACACACACACACACACACACACACACACACACACAAGCCCTTTGTGGAGTTGATTAGTAGCCATTAGAGTGGGGCTAACGTGGCAAGCATGGCAGGGTGTGACTGCAGGCCTTTGCCCGTGGACATCCCCGTGTCTAGCCACTCCGTCCCAGGGCTCCGTCAGTATTCACTTTGTTGTGGGCACCGGGGGAAAACGCTTTGCATACACCGCCTTAAGACGAAAGAAAAGAAAGAGAGAAAGGAGAATCAATTGCTTTGTTATTTTTTTCTCCTCTCCGTGACAACTGATTAAACTAGATCCACGCGCGCGCACACACACACACACACACACACACACACACACATACACACCCACACACACACACACACACACACACACACACACACACACACACACACACACACACACCCACACTCATTTTTCCGTTCCTGTTTGTTCTGTTGTACAATAGCAAATAGTCAAGGATGTAATGAAGTGATCATGTTTGCGATTCCTGGGGTGGGCATCCTCTGAGGTTTGAATAATTTGACGTTGCTACGTCTCCGAGCAGATGTACGCTCCGGAGCAGCATGTAACACCGGAAAAAACAGAACGAAATATCATCAAGATCGTCTGAGCTTATTTTGGAAGAATAGCATATTTCATTATATGCTGTTTATTCAGTTGTATTGGATAAAGAGGAGCCACTGGAAGTCAATCAAGTAAGCAGATGAAGTTTCATTTCTGAGCTAAAATTGCAATATCATACAATGACTTCTACCACCACACTACTACTGCACAACTAATCAGACTAATTATTCAAGAATCAAATACAACCTGGTTTCACGCTTTTTCGTGCTTATAGTCACGAAAGTGAATCTCTTGAATCGTGTCACGATTGTCTGACTCTTTTTCGTGCTACACTTAACAAAATTTAAACAAATTCATTTGAGTGCATCGTTTTCCTTTTTTCTCCTTTACTGTCATAGCTATCAAAACCAAAGGCCACGTGTCGTGATTGCTGCTCCAATTTTCGCCGACTTAATTAATCATTTTTGGTCAAATGCACGATGTTTCTATGTTTATGTTTTTCCGAGTACATGCTGTTGTTGTTCGTCTCTGTCTCACCCGTGGTGATTGTCCCCCTCTTGGAGACGTTATGATGATTAGCTGTGTATTGATCAAAACAGGGTGAGATCATTCTCCAAATTGGGGGATTGGTGGCGGTCTTGTATAACAAAAAAGCTGTGCTCTTGTCTGATACACTGTAGACAGACAGACAGACAGACAGATCGACAGACAGCAGCAACATTTCAAGCACAACAGTTTGAGGGGATTTATGACGGCTGCACTGCCCTCCATGTCAAATTGTTCAATGTCAATACGCTACAAATACCTAGTTCAGCTTAATACCCCAAAAATAACTATTAATGCTTGAGATTTGAACCATCCCCCATTCATCATGTCGTAGCACATAGACCTCTAAAATCCCCGCGACGTAAGGTGTATTGAAAGTTTCGCCTTCCGATTGCACAGCCACCACGCGTTGCCAAATGCATGTTTTGAATGCCACACATTTTGGAAATAAAGCAGGAAAAAACCTGCTGTGAATGTACACGTGGGCCCTTTCTCTGCCATTATTATTTGGATAAAAGCTTGTTCCATATTGCCTGCCTGATCCACAACACCGTTATCAAACTGCTTTCCACGTGTCGGAAAAAGTGGAATTACACAGTGAACAAAACAGCAATGTGTCACAGACACAGGCAAGATGCTCCCCTGTCAAGTGGCATTAAGTGAAAACGGCAAACCCGACCTGACGGCCATCTTTCATATAATGAAGATATTGATGATGCATGAAAGAGGAATATTTTTAGCCGCCTTTCACATGGGCCGACTCCTCCGAAAGACACGGCTAACACGATGTGAAATCTGTTATCACGAGTTGAATTGATTTCATTATGGCACCTCCAATTACAAAAAGTACAATACGGGCAAGAGAGGACAAGGTGGGAGGTGGTGGTGGTGGTGGTGGTGGTGGTGTTGTGGCGATGGTGTGGTCTTTTTTTTATCCGCAAAAGAAAAGAAGAACATTGTCTTCCAATGCCGCCGCTTGTGATGGCGACGTGTTCCAAACGTCTTTGGTTTTTTTCGATCGTTCACGTTCTTCCGCGTTTTTCGTTTTTTTTTCCATTTTTTTTTTCTTCTTCCCTATGCGACGTGGGCCAGGAGGCGTTTCCTCGTTATCTCCGTTCGTTCGCGTTCCCGCGTCATCAAAGCCGAGGGAGGAGAAAAAAAAAATGGCGACGCGGACACGGCGTACTCTCTGATTCCTCTGCCAAGTGTGCCAAGCGCGGTAAATCAGTCAGACGCAGCGGCTGTATATCTGTCAACCGCTGCAGCAAATACCGTCTCCCGTGCCGCTCTTCCCAGGCTTCGCCCCTCGGACGGCGGGGGCCAACGGGAGACGTGCTCTTAAAAATAGCACCGGCGAATCCAACGAGTGGAGACAAGCCTCAGAACCTCCACCATGCCAATGAATAATGAGAGAGGGACATAGTTGGGTGTAAGCTCCCTAATAGCAGATTTATGTTTGAATGGCTCCAGGGTTATGGGGCGAGAAATGAGCAGAACCCCCTTGGAAACCCCTCCTTTCCGAGACGTCTCCCCCCTCCCACCCCGCCATCTCCCCCCACCCCGACACCCTTGGGTCGAGCACTGAGCATTGAGATTCATCCCTTTATTTGAGGGATTAAGTTATTTTCTGTCACTTGTGCTATTCGGGCCACAGGCGTTGTGTCTTCTTTGCGAAGCGGGGCCGCCAAGACCCCACTTTGTTTGTCTTATATTCCAGGAACGATTTGCCAGTGGAAAAGTTTTTCAGTGTGAAATTACACTTTAGAAGATTGACGGATAAGGTTATTGTGTCCCGGGCTCGCGCCCGGATTCGGCACTTTGTGCGTTGTGATTACAAACAACATCAGTGCTGGTGGTGGTGGTGCAGGGGGGGGGGGGGTTATCTCAGGTGTCGGCGAGATGGGAGCGACGATAGCGCAGCATCTTTGTTTTGCGTTTCGCCTCGAAAAAGGAAAAGCCAAGGCTGCCTTTGTTTTGGGGTTTGTTTGACGATACCTTTCGATATGAGTTACGCGACCGATGGCTTCCCTCAGACGCAGCTTTGGGTACACGCATGGGGACGCATTGATGATGCATGGAGGCGCATGGAGACGCACGGTGACACACGGTGACACACGGTGACACACGGTGACGCACAGAGACGCACGGTGATGCACGGAGGTGGATGGAGACCCATGAAGACGCATGGTGAGGCATGGTGATGCATGGTGACGCATGGAGGCGGATGGAGACGCATGAAGACGCATGGTGACGCATGAAAAAAACTTGGAGATGCATGGAGACGCATAGGGACGCATGGAAGCGCATGGTGACGCATGGAAGCGCATGGAGACGCATGGAAGCGCATGGTGACGCATGAAGACGCATGGTGATGCATGGAGACGCACTCTGACACACGGTGACACACGGTGACGCACGGTGACGCACGGAGATGCACGGTGATGCATGGAGATGGATGGAGACGCATGAAGACGCATGGTGACACATGGTGACCCATGGTGACGCATGGAGGTGCATGGTGGCTCATGGTAACGCATGGAGACGCATGGATACGCATGGAGACGCATGGAGACGCATGGGGATGCATAGAGACACGTGGAGACGCATGGAGACGCATGGATACGCATGGAGACGCATGGAGACGCATGGGGACGCATGGAGACGCATGGGGACGCATGGATACGCATGGAGACGCATGGAGACGCAGGGAGGAAGAATTGCGTATATGCTCCGATTCTGGGTTGTACTGTATGTATATAACAATTAAGGAAAATAAGGGTCATTATTTCCCCAGATCTGAAACCACTGCGTCTTTTCGGGGACGGGCAGCACACTGTGAGATTAGTTAAACATCACATCAGATGTTCTTCTTCCTGGTGCCAGTCGATCGCTCTTTGGTCCGAAGGCCAGACAGGTTGTAGCTTTGCGCTCTGTTCCCTTGTAACCTTTTACAAGCTCTGATGTAAGGAAAGGAGATAGGAGAAAAAAAAAATGGGGGTGAGCAGTTTGGGGTGAAAGGCCACCACCACGTTATGTCTAAGATCGGACTGGAATGACTGGAACGAAAGAAAGTAAAGGTCTCTGGGAGCAAAACAGGAACGAGGGATCAAAGTGAACCGGGTATCGGTCTAAGGATCCACTGTTTCTTTGGCCGTTTAATTCCCGATAAAGCTACTTTACGGTAATGAAGGCCCCTTCATGAGGATGTCTAAATAAGCTGGATATCGGAGACGCACCCGCTTCCCGTAAGATGAGTATTAAATGATAATCACAGGTTCCTGAGCCGGGATAATTCTGCTTAAAAACTGGGAAGGCAGGCGGGGTGTGTTACAGCATCTCCATACAGTACATGCCTGGAAGGCTTTTCAAATAATTGAGGTATTTTGATATCATCTAATGGAGAAGTACATTTTATTTGTTTAAAAAAAGAAAAAAGTACGTCTCGCCCTCTGTTTTTCCCCCCCTCTCCATCCGGTTCGCTCTGTGCTTTATTTATTTATTTAAATAACGCTCTTTCCGTTGTAGGGGTTTTATAAGCTGTTCTGCAGTTTTTTTGTTTTTTTTTTCAGTTTGGCAAGAAACATGGTGGCAAGAAACAAACAACATAATTGGGTTTCATTGAGAAAATGGGAGGGTAATAAAAGTGCAGAATTATGGAATGGTGACTGCCATGGAAGCAGAATGCATCATCGGGCAATTTGAATTATGTAATGATGCACCGGCTGAATTATCGCCATTATTGGCAGCTGAGCTGTGTCCCTCTGACCTCATCAAAAAGGCTCGGGGAAAAAAACAAACTCTTTTGCTTAATAGCGATGCTTTGTTGGACTAATGGTTGCATGGCTGCTCCTTTTATGATGCATGGAGCGTCCTATCTAGGTGAAGCGATGGGGTAACAGGCCCAGGTTCCCGATAAAACCAGCACAGGATTGCGATCTGTGGTGCTCGCAGGAATCCAAATGAGGGGGAGCTACTATATCATGTTATGGGTTGTTACCGTTCTGAATAGACACATCTACTTGAAGGAGAATACCACCCGCACCCCCCTGAAACTATAACCCGTCACAACCCTTTTGACAACCACCTTTGTTCATTTTGCCTGACTGAAGTTTTGCTGGCCAGTGTTTCATGGAAAGACAAGTAACTTGAGCCAGGGAAAGTGGAACTCCAAATAAGGGCATATACGCCACGGCCAAGTCGAGGTAAAAGTCGCTCCAGCGGTGAATCTTGGCGATTTATGGCGTGCACTTATATTTTCTTGCCTGGAAAAGCTCAACCAAACGGAGCGCTCCATCTTCAAGTCACACTGTTTAAAACGGAGTTGAGATTCTCCATTTACTGGAATGAGGCTTTCTACGGGGCGTGGCCAAAAGAGTACATCGGCACTACGTCACCGTCCATCCTCTCGAATCGCTCGATTCTTCTCTTCTCACATACAGAGAAGTGCAGCAACTGGCTTTATGGACCACATAACAACTCGGCGGGTGTAGTTTTGGCCATTTTAAATGCTTGTAAATTATGGGTTTTCCCCTTCAGTAAGACAGCAGAGCTGAGATGCTTTTGCATTTTTTTTTTTTCGACACTTATCTTGAACGGCGAGACCAGATGTTATGGTCATATTATTGCAGTGAAACGCGTCCCTTTCCGTGGACACTCATCGGTCCGACAGTTGCGTTGTTTTGATTATCGGCCATTGGAAGAAAGAGGTTTGGCCAGAGAAAGACTCTCACCATCAATTCCTCTCCCTTACAACGGTTTTCCATGTTCTCTGGCACACGCTTTGGGTCCGACTGCCAAATCGACAACAACAACAGATTTGACGTGGGGGAAAGACCCGTGGCCGAATTAATCCCTTCTCGCACGTTTGCCTGTGTTTTTTGGGCCCCGACATCCAACTTGGCCCGCGTTCTACGGAGGTTGTGAGGTAGCGCGCTTGCCCGCCGCCCGCAACATGTGGCTTTTTTATGGACGCGCCGACTTAGCACTTGAGGGGATTTAAAAATGTGGAAATGGCAGGTCCCCTCGGTGCGTCTCATAAACTTGGGTGGAAACATTTTTGGATGCAAATGCACCTGGGATCGACACCCACGCACGGGGGGGTTGCATCCCGCGTAC
>NC_137206.1:10133939-10151439 GCF_960531495.2 Zeus faber | reverse complement strand
ACAGTAGGGACTTGCAGTGGAGGAGTGGAGACTGTGCGTGTGTGTGTGTGTGTGTGTTTGTGTGTGTGTATGTGTGTGCGTACGTGTGCGCGCGTGTGTGTGTGTGTGTGTGTGTGTGCGTGTGCGTGTGTGTGTGTGTGTGTGTGTGTGTGTGTGCGTGTGAAAAGACATTCATACCTACATACACACACACACACACACACACACACACACACACACACACACACATACACATTACAGGTAAGGTGTAGGGACATCAAGAAGAAACCTTTAAAAATGTTTATTATTTAGATTTAAATATTATTTCAGATTATGATCATGCCAATGTCCTATAAACGCTGGTGTGTATTCAGGTATGTTGTCCTTTAAAACTATATATTATGCACACACACTGTACACACACATTACAGGCAAAGGTGGTTTATATGGACATTTAGAAGGAACAAGATGAGCTGTGATTATTTAGACATTTTTGTGTAAATCAGGAGATGCATATGAAACACATTTAAAACAGCCTTTTAAAGCTTGTTTGGAGTTATAAGGATGCTATTGAACATTATGAGGCGATCTCGATGTCCTGTCAACCGTGGTGTGTATTTAGGGGTGAATACACACCTTTAAAACCATGTACGCACACGTATAAGCACAAATTGCAGGTAAAGATGGTTGACTGGGACAATGTGCTTCAGCGAAGCCCTTCAAGTCACAATCCCCATACACAAAACCTGTGTGTTTGTGTGTGTGTGTGTGTGTGTGGTCTTTGTTATTGTTCTTATGCCGCTCAGTTCAGGGCCGTGATCCGAGCAGCCCAAATCCGATCTGAGCGCTGAATATGAACTGAGCACTCGGGCTTGCAGTGTGAACGTCGCCTCAGAATTAACCTTCAAAAAGCAAGATTAGCGGCGATTATTTCGACGTTTTTGGAACGAGGAGATGCATGGGCAACAGCTTTACAATTTTTAAAACTGCCGTTTCTCGGATTGTGAGGACAATGCATTGTGAGGACATATAAAATGTGTCCCGAAAATCCCTATGTCCTGTCAACGCCGAAGTATATTCAGCGGAGTTCGTCTTTTTTAAGCCATATACGCATACACACAAACACACACACACACACACACGCACACACACACGCACGCACACACCCCCACACACACACACACACAGTACAGTACAGTTTAATCATGAGAGTAAATCAGGAGATGCATATAAAACATTTTTACAATTTTTAAAACTGCATGAGAGCCTTTTGTTTAAATTATGAGGGCCCTAGTGTCAAAAATGAGGGTCCTGACAATCCCAATGCCCGGTCAACGCTGGCGTGTAGTCAGGTGTGTTTGCCCCATTGTTAACCACGAACGCACACACGCACACGCACGCACGAACGCAAACACACACGCATACACAAGCGGATGACATCATTAACAGACAGAAATAGAAATGGGTAAACACAATGTCTTCCGTCGTCGGCAGGTAAAAGCCGAGGTGCCCAGAGCAAGTCAAACAGCGCAGCGGGAGGGAGCGCCGAGAACACAACCCAGGGACGGCGCGAACGCGCGAGGCGGCGGCGACCGGCGACGTCTCGCTCATTCAAACCCCCCGCGTGCGAGGGGAAGGGGAAGGGGATGCTCTGATTAAGCCATCTGAGAAGTCGCCGCCTTCAGCGCCGTCACCCGATAAAGTCAACAACGTGACGGGGGAGGAACAGCGAGGGAGACGCTTGTGTAGGGCCTCTGCCCCCCCCCCCCCTATTTTTAAAGTGGGGGCAAAAAAAGACACCTGGAACGCAGAGAGGAGACTCTGGGAATGTGAGGGAATAAAGAAGTCGTAAAAATATACATATATATATATAAAGGGAAAAGGGGAAACGAAAAAGCAACGCTCTGCATAATCGTGGAAAGTGTTTAATTGTGTCCCCCTTTGTGTTTGCGTTTTTTTTTTTTGTATTTCCACGCTCTCTCCCCCGAGTCCCCCCTTAGTCCCGGTGTCGTCATTTTTTATTATTTTTTTTTGTTGGCAGGACACGCTGGTAATCATTTGAATTCCCCCAGTATGTTGGGGAAGATGTCAGGGAGTCGTCTCTGATCTTGTTTAATATGTGACCAGCAGCTATAAATTACCAACTCCCAGAAATGAGGAAACACGGGTACTTTTCAAATCTCCAGGGAGCGCCTGCTCTCTCTCTCTCTCTCTCTCTCTCTCTCTCTCTCTCTCTCTCTCCTTCTGCCAACATTGTATTATAGGAATCTCCTCGTTTTAATTTAGCTGACATAAAAAAAAAACAAATACCTGTGATGTTTTTTTTCCTTTCTTTTTTCGTTCTTATTACATTAGCAATTTCGTTTTTGGATTACGCCTTTTTTTTATGCTTGCTGGGCACGCAGGGGGTGGCGCTAGCTGCTTGTTTTTTTTATTTAATTCAATTATATAAATTTTATATTTTTCACACATTTACTGTAACGAAGGTATGTCGACATGAGTGAGTGACTTTCCCGATCAATTATTATTTTCAATATTCTACAGTATGTTCGTTGTTTTTTTTTTTTGTTTTTTTACTTTGAAGTAAAATGCTGTGATCAAGGGAAAAAACAAATTTCCTTAACTTTTTATTTGACTTTTTGCGTTGCGGAAGAATCTAAAACAGCTGGATGGTATGGTTGCTATACGTTAGCATTTGGCTAAATATGTAGATAGATGTAAGATATACACACACTGAGAACGTTATTAGGAAAACCTGTAAACCTACTTATTCATGCAATTATCTAATCAGAACGCAATCAAACGCCTTGTTGATGAGAGAGGTCAGCGGAGGATGGCCAGACTGGTTGGAGCTGACAGAGAGGCGACGGTAACTCAGAAAACCACTCCCAACGATTGTTTCGAGCAGAAAAACATGTCAGAACGCACACCACGTCCAACCTTGAGGTGGATGGGCTACAACGGCAGAAGACCACGTCAGGTTGCAATCCCATCAGCCAACGACAGAAAGCTGGGCCTGCAGTGGGCGCAGGCTCACCAAAACTGGACGGTTGAAGACTGGAAAAAAACGTAGCCTGGTCTGATGAATCTCAGCTTCTGCTGAGACAGACCGATGGCAGTTTCACAATTTGGTGCCAGCAGTATGAATCCATGAACCCAACCTATCTTGTGTCAAAAGTCCAGGCTGGGTGGTGTAATGGTGTGGGGAAATTTTTCTTGGCACACTTTGGCCCGTTAATAGCAATCAATCATGGCTTGAATGCCACAGCCTATTTGAGAACTGTTGCTGACCATGTGCATCCCATAATGGCCACAATTTACGCACCTTCTAATGGCTACTTCCAGCATGGTAATCTTCGTAGTCCTGGTCAAAGTCCTCCACGTGCGCCACAAGCTGAGAGTTGACGAAGCAGAAACTAGTCTTGTGGAAAGCAAACCTCACCGCTACACCACCTTTGTTGCCCATTTTTGCCCATGATTCCCGTGCCCGCATGCTCTGCGACGACTTCCTTGATGCGATTCTTGTGTTGCTTATTGACAAACACCACCAGCATCATTCCAACCAGCCAACTTTACAGAAACCTCAGGTTAGGAATTCAATGTGTGTGTGTGTGTGTGTGTGTGTGTGTGTGTGTGTGTGTGTGTGAGTGTGTGTGTGTGTGTGTGTGTGCACTCTTGTCTAACCCTAAAACCGTACAGTGCCGCCGGAGTGAATGCACTTTAAAAGGCTGAGAGACGCTGTAATCAGGAGATGCTGCTCTTTACCTATTACCTCACCGCCGTGTCCCAAAGCAAAAGTCGTCTGACACTGGTTTCATGAACGTGGCGATGAGTGTCCTTCAGTGGCCTTCGCAGCCGCCGGATCTGAATCCCAACATAACACCTCTGGGATGTGACGGAACGGGAGATTTGCAGCATGAATGTGCAGCTGAAAAAATCTGCAGGAACTGCGTGATGCAATCGTTTCAACATGCAACCAGAATCTCAAAAGGAAGGTTTCCAACGCCTTGTGGAATCCATGCCAAGAAGAATTGAGAGTGAATGGTGAATTCAGGTCTGGAAACGGAGCCGTTCTCAAAGTGGGCGGTCACCGTGTGAAACATCGCACCCCGACCCTCCATTTATTTCCGAATATCGCCTTAAACAAGACTTGACAAGATATTCGCCTTAAACAAGAAGTTCCGCCGGGCGCGGAGACGACCTGCCCGCCTGTGTTTCTGAAGGGCTGGTTTTATGGGGATGCTCGGCGGGAGCCGCGCGCCGGGAGGCTGCGTTTGCAACTTACTGCGGGGAGGACGTGTACTCCTCCATCTCCTGGGCGGAGAGCTTCTCCCCGGCAGGCTGAGGAGGAGGCAGCCGGTCGCCGCCGCCGCCGCCGCCACCGTTTGTCTTCCTGATTGGCCTCTTCTGCGACGGAGAGAGAGAGAGAGAGAGAGAGAGCACAGACGGATGTCATTTGTAATCAAGGCAGGGAAACGGGGGCCTCCGAATTTATCTCGGAGGATGCACGCGGTGACAGCGACAATACGAGCAGCCCCACCACCACCGCCACCACCACCTTCACATTCCGCCGACACACTTCAGCTGACAGGAGACGAGAGCGGCGGCGGAAATCGCATACGGCACGCCATCATTCGTTGAGTTGAGTTCATGTGTGAAAGAACGTGGCGGCGTTTGTTTGTTTTTTTTCGAGGGGGGTGGGGGTGTTTCGGTCACGGCCGGGAAAAAAAAACGGGGACGTCTTCCATACAAGTCGTTTACTGTCAACGTCGCAAACGTGGAGCAGAGCGCGGTGGCGGAGGTGGAGTCGGGACGAGCGGGGCTTTAAACGTTTTGCCGTGCTACTCGGGAGCAGATATTATTTGTCAAGCCGCCAACGTGTTAGCGGCTTGCCTTTCTCCCCCGGCCCCGTCAGCCCCGCCGCGCGTTGCCCTTGGGTGGGCTTAGCGCTCCGCCGCTCCGGCAAACTTGTGAAACACCGGCTGATGTATGTTAATGAGATCCACGGTCAGAGCGAGCGATTGCGCCCCTTCGCTCATTTTCTTTCCCTCGCTCTCGTTCTCCCGGGTGGAGAAACCAGGACCGGGGGGGAAGACTGGCGGCGCTGGCAAAGCGGGCACGGCTTCGCGCAGGTTCCCGTCCATTTCCCCGGTCGTGATCTTCGGCCGAGCCAAGATCCGGGACTCCAGACGAATGATCGCAATAAAGGGGCTGCGAACGGAGGAACAACAGATACATCAACCAAGCCGCAACGTTCTCCGGTCTCACCATCTCTCTCTCTCTCTCTCTCTCTAATGCAATACCTTAAGAGCGGGTTTTTTGTTTTTTTTCTTTTTGGTAATATAGAGAACTGTTTTTTTTCGCCCCGCGGGCAAAGTGGTCGCCTGGAGAAAATTCATTTTAATTAGGCCCCGCACCGCAGGTTGAAAGGGTTGAAATCTGATCCCCTGCGCTCCCAGGCTGGGGCAGGTTGGAGATCACTCCACTTAATCATTACACAACCGGGTTCCAAACCACCCTGCCGACACGACGACACCTCACAGAGTTAGCGGGGCGTTGAGAGCCGGCGGAGGTACGGTAGAGGGGGAAGAGGGAATAAAGAGAGGAGGAAGAGCAACGACAACAACAACAGGGTCTAGGGAGGCACTTGGCCGCGGCTGAACGACGGTCTGGGAAGGTCCCCGAACCCGTCGTGAACAGGGGGGTAACGGGCGAGAGATTAAGAAAGGATTTTGGCGGGAAGGGGAGGACGAGGACGGCCGCTCATTTAACTGGGCTGCGGCGGTGGTCAAGAAAGTCCTCGTACGTCCGCGGCCCGCGGGGCGAGGGGAAAAGAGGACTTTGACGGGAATGAGAGGAGACGAAAGAACGAGGGTATGAGAAAGATGACAGAGGCTCGAAGCGGCGCGGGATCCAGGCGGCTAGGTAGCCGCCGTAGCAAAAGCCTGGCCGCCACCAATAGTCAAAACAGCTAAAGCATCAAACGACACACGTAATGCTGCGACCATCAGGGAAATTTGATTCATTGAGATAGCATTTAGCATTTAGCATTTAGCATTTCGCATTTAGCATTTAGCATTTCGCGTTTAGCGTTTCAGCATTTAGCATTTAGCATTAAGCATTTAGCATTTAGCGAAAGTCCTCCGGGGCGCAGCAAGGGGCGTGTTTTGAAAGCGAAAATAAATACAGAAACATAAAAAGAATTAAACAGAAGTGCAGGCCTTGCTACTGCTGGCACTGCTGATCCCTCAGAATACCAGCTGCTTTTGGCTTGTCAAGCAGATCAAAACTGTCTTTGAAGGATGAATATTACCTGTTAGTGTGAAATGTATTTTGACAAATCTCATGATAACAAGCCGGGGAGAGAGTGTGTGTGTGTGTGTGTGTGTGTGTGTGTGTGTGTGTGTGTGTGTGTGTGTGTGTGTGTGTGTGCTCTCGACACTCTCGCGACCCCGAATCGCTCTCTCTCTCTCTCTCTCTCTCTCTCTCTCCCTTCTTACCTTACGCCGGGTTCCGCCCTCCGCCTTCTCCCTCCTTTCGTTCCCAGAAACGGCTCCCGAGGACAATTTCTTCCCTAAATACGGGAGATGGCAAACAAAAACAGAAAACATTCTAAAAAATGAAAACGTGCAGTCAGTCAGTCAGTGTGGAAGGAAGGAAGGGAAGACATATTTTGAAATGAAGGTCGACATTTTATGTTTGTTTTTGTCATTTGCTCTTCATACTCAGCATTCACACTTATCAAATCAATATTTATAAACTGGAAAATGTATCTTCAGATTGATTGCTAGTCAGTTGCAGATCTTCAATTAATTATTGGTAATTAATTATAAAAATTGAATTTATTATTAGTTATTATTAAGTATATATATTAATTATTGTTTATTATTGATAATAATAATAACAACAATAATTATAATATAATGCCATTATAAAATCATTTATAATTATTGTATTTATTATTAATTAAATTATTACATTAATCAATCAGTATTATGTAGATTAATCATATTAGAATTTATATTAAAAAAACAATTATGGAAATATAAATCGGTTATAGCTTCAACACCATTAAGGAACAATAAATCCTATCTACATCCGGTTATGACCCCCCAAAATATTAATATTTTTGTTATTATCATATAATATATGTTACTGTCAATATTAATCATTATTATTATTCAGTTTTTGCATGTACAAATACCATTTGTTTTCATGGCACCAAAGCAAAACCACTGAAACACCAGATCGCAGATGAAACCACAGCAAATAGACATAACAACATATCCACTCTCATCTCTCTGGAGACATCAGCAACAAATGCTGATTTCACTCCGTCGGGTAGAAAAAACATGAAAATAAATAAAAAAAATCAGCCATAGAGTTGAAGTATGAGGCCGTGCGTTGGCACCTTGGCCGGGCCCCGACGTGCAATTAGAAATGATGAAAAATCGGAAAATAAATTAAATTTGCTGGTAATACATTCTCCCCATTCTCCTTTCCTTTTGGAAAATGACTTTTGAAGTGTTCCTTATTTTTTCTCATCCTCGCCCTGGTTTCCTTTTTTTTCTTAGCCTCTGTCTTTCTCTCTCTCTCTCTCTCTCTCTCTCTCTCTCTCTCACTCTCTCTCTCGCTCTCTCGCTCTCTCTCTCGCTCTCTCGCTCTCCCCCTCTCTCTCTCTCTCTCTCTCTCTCTCCCCTTTTTTTTTTTTTTTTTTTTTTTTGCTGTAATTTAAATGGTAAGCCGCCAGATGTGTGTCTCATGCTTGAAGAGTCGGAGATCTGCATTATTTAGCATATTAACATTCACAGAATTTAAAAAAGGTTTTCCTGCATCGCCTGGAGGTTGTAATTAAGTAAACCTTAGCTTGATACATGTAAAAAATCTCACTATGTTAAACTTTTTTTTCAACACCCCCTTCCACCCCCCTCTCTCTCCCCTGGAACCAGTCACATCTATATAATAAATATGGAAACCTTAGCAATGATATAATTTCTCTCTCTCTGGCTGCAGGATTAAATATATCAGTAATAATAACTTTTAAATACGGCCGACATATCAGAAATCCGTCTGACGGCTTAAATGTACTTTAATGGCAGAGATTCTCCATATTTAATCCTCATACACACACACACACACAAACATGCACGCATGCACGCACGCACACACAGACACACACACACACTCACGCACGCTCACACAGATGTCGTTTTTGTTTTTTTAATGACTTCCGCTTTCTCAGGTAAACATTTAGAGAGCCCTACAGTTACAGTGGCAATGCGTTGCTCATACCTACTTGTGCTATTCTGAGGATGTGTGTGTGTGTGTGTGTCTGTGTGTGTGTGTGTGTGTCTGTGTGTGTGTGTGTGTGTGTGTGTGTGTGTGTGTGTGTGTGTGTGTGTGTGTGTGTGTGTGTGTGTGTGTGTGTGTGTGTGTGTGTGTGTGTGTGCGTACGTGTGTTTTCACATGTTTTCAAGTCATTGCGTGATGGGTGAAATGGTTAAATAATGCAGAAGAGAAGATGCCCCTCCCACCACCACCACCACCACCACCTGCTAATTCATTGAGCATTATGTGAGTTTATCGTGAATAAAAGTCTGATGGTAGAAATGAAAAAATTTGATAACTAATGATGATGCAATAAACTGTGTTATGTGTCAATTCTTCTAAAATGTAATAATGTGAAACATGTGTAAATGTAATTTTTGATGGTTAAGCACACTCTATTTATGCTACTTGTGTATTTTGCATTGATTGCAGAGTAGAAAATAATGATGAATGTAATGACGAATAAAAATACTGACAAACCATGCAATAAGTTACATTAACATTAGACCAACCTTATAAGTCATCTCCATATTGTTATATATACTATATACAGTATATATATATATATATATATATATATTTATTTATTTTTTATTTTTTTTTATTTATTTTTTTCTTTTTGTTTAAATAACATTGTTCATCTGGTTCCAATGGCACCTGTCAAGTGCCGGCGGAGTTAGCAGTCAGTTGCTGAAGTTCATGCGTTGGAAGCAGGTAAAATGGGCAAGCGTAAGGATCTGAGCCACTTTGACAAGGACCAAATTGAGATGGCTGGACGACTGGGCCAGAGCATCTCCCAAACGACAGGTCCTGTGTGGTGTTACCGGTATGCAGGGGTTAGTACCTACCAAAAGTGGTCCAGGGAAGGACAACCGGTGAACCGGCAACACTGATTTGATGCGCATCAGTGCTGTTTTGAGAGCTACACAATATTAGGCAGGTGGTTTTAATCTTGTGGCAGATTGGTGTATGTACAGTATATATACACCCACTATATTCATATTTTGATTCATATTTGTACCTAGCCAAAACTTGCAATTCTACTGCCAGTTTGAATAAAAAATATTATATAAATCATATAATAGTAATAATAATAATAATAATAATAATGATAATGATAATAATTATACTAATTATTATTATAATAACAATAATATATTTATATATAATGTAATCATATATTGTAATTACACTGTAATAAACTTTAACATCAGACTAACCTTTCTGTTATGAGTGGTAAATTCCAGCTATATGAGAATCTACTGTCAAATTAATAGATTCTAATTCTGATTCAGGACAAACTTATATTGAATTGACTGGCTTGCACACATATGTACATCACGCTGGAAAACTGCAGCAATACATGTAAACCTGCAGACACGTGTGCACACACACACACACACACACACACACATACATACACACACACACACACACACTCATATATCATCATATAATCATCATTGTCAACAGCAACAGCTCAGATTCTCCATTTTTTTTTAACTTTGGACACGTTTTATGTATGGACACCCTTGTCCGAAACACACACAAACACTAAAAACCCACACACACACTTACACACTCTCTCATTAAGTCCACCAGGACCTGCTGCTGCCGCCGCTGCAGCATCGGTGCGGGGGAAGCTCGGACAGCTAAAGGCTACAGTCTGCCCGTGAACCCGGAGCTGCCGAGCCGCCGCCACCACGGCCTCTCCAGGCACCCAAGGCCAGCCACAAGATCCTTGTTATCCAGACCGGGGAAGCACACACAAACACATACACACATACACAAAGAAGGATTCGTGGACGTGGAAATTCACACACAGAGAAACGCACCCACATAAACAGGGCCCAGCTGCGATCATTATTAGCATACGCACACACACACACACACACACACACACACACACACACACACACACACACACACACACACACACACACACACACATACACACACATTTTTTTTTCTCTCATTCTCACACACCAAAGGAAAGAAGGGGCCCAGGGGCCATGGCACGGCAGAGACCCCTAGCCGCTCTTCTGCTGGTGGGTTGAGAGGCAGCAGAGCGAGGATCCCGGGTTTGGGATCTCACCTGGGCCCCTAATTGCGCCATGATTGGTCCAAAAGTTTACCCGGAGAACCCAAGGTCGACGAATGGCTGATTACCCCCGAGGACTCTGTGCGGTCCTGTGGTGAGGCTATATATATATATATATATATATATATATATATATATATATATATATATATATATATATATATATATATATATATATATATATATATATATATATATAAACAAAAGCTTGGGTTGCGAGTTGGGATTTAATAAGTGTCTCGGTGATGATTCAACGGATGTTAATCACAGAAAAGAACAATACAAACAGCACAAACAATCAGCTAAGAACATCCAAGAAGTCCTTGGGAGGGAATTTAAAAGCATTATTTTTCGTAAAGTTGTCACCGCTCAATGACGCCGGCTCGTCTTCCCCACCGAAATTGCTGATTTCAAGCCACTGGAGCAGGAAGTACCAGGGCCATTTATTCAAGTAATAGTGCAAACACCTCGACGCAAAAAGAAGCGTTGTGCTAGAAATGAGGTACAATGCGTTGCTTCAAAAAAGTCATGGAGTAAAAGTCCAAAGGTCTCTGAAACAGAGTATACTTACGTAAATACTTGTACTTAAGTACAGTATCAAAATACTTGTACTTAAGTGAAGTTTCTTTCCACCACTCATACATTCAAACAGGAAGGTATGGGTTCAAAAGTGCTTTTGGGTCGCATACGTCCCAAATACCAATCTTTGGTTGTCCTGTATCGCTCCCCATAGCTTCCCTTGGGGCGGGTTGTTGTCGTTGTTGTTGTTGTTGTTGTTTACCAGACGCACAGTGTCAGTTGGGCCTCGTTTAAACGCGCGCTTCTCCGAAAAAAACGGGCTCGGACATGACGGAGTATGGATGCTCTCAAATGAATCTGGGGGGAGTGAGTGCAAGCGATTGAAAGGCCATGATGATAAGGGTCCTCCTAGAGGCCGGCGGGTGAATAATATTGCATTAAACACCCACATACATATATACTAATAATGGCCTTGTGAGTGAATGATCCAAGAGATGAAACCAGGGACACTAATCTAATTAGTCGTGAGGTTTTCCAACAAACCCGATGTAACTGGATCATGCAGTTAATGTGAAAGGTCACTGCACCCAGTGGGCCGCCAGCGAGTCTCAACGTTCGGAAAGAAAAAAAAAAAACGGCAAACAGCGCCGCGAAGCTCGGTCAAGCCAAACGAGGTGACTTCCAATCCCCATCTCCGGTTCCATCCCAGACGCGTCCCCAGAAAAAAGAAAAAAAAAAGGAGCGTCGACGGCGAACGACGCGCGGCAGCCGTCATCCCGCCGTGCTCCGTCTCCTTCTGACGGAATCTTCCATCCATCCATCCGTCTCGCTCTCATGTTTCCTGCCTTTTCTTTTCGGGGAGGTATAACTTGTCAAAAGTCGAAACGCGGGCGTCAAGTTTCGCTCGGCGAAAAAAGTCTCTCTTTTTTTTTTCTCTTTTTTTTTCTTTCTGAGGGGATTAATTAACTCAGGGCCCCAGGAGCGAGAACAACTTTAAAAACTGTCAAGTTTCCACGTTACGCCGATGACGCCGGCTTATATGTATATATACTACGTGACGACTGGGAGACAGAATGGAGCGATGAAGAGAAACCCCACAGAAAAAACAGGGGGGCGGCGGGAGGGAGGGCGGGTGGGGGGGGGCGGTTGAAAGCAAGACGTCTGAATCTCCCAGACTCGAAATTGAAGTGGGGTGATAGGGAGGAACCCGGGATCATTTCATAAGTCTCTCGTTTTGTTTTTTTCCCCCTCCTTTGCGGAATCCGAGTTCTGTTTTTTTTTTAAGGTTTGAGTTGCCGGGCCGATCGCTTTGGGTCGGCAAAACCCTGGTAAGTAATCAAAATGTTAACTATTAATGAAATTGATTCAAAATAAGTTTGAAAAAAAGTGAAAATTCTAAAGAAGAATACGGGACGACGCAACCAAGATATCCATATCCATATATCCATCATCCATCTTTAATAGGATCCGGAGGAAAATGCCACGGGAATCGATTTGCACGGGGTCCGGAGGTTTTCCGGGGGCCCCGAACTTTCCCACTCAGCTCATGTAGGTGTGTCTTTCTTAGGACACAGGACTTCGGAGTTATTCTTTTTTTTTGTTTTGCGTTTAGTTTCGGCACCCGCTTGACTTACGGCGGCGGCGCACAAATCCCACCTAACCCCCGAACCCACCCCCGTCGTCCCTCCCCCCGGCCGAGGGCCGCGGCGGCTCGTTTCGGGGGGACGCTTCCCTCGCGGGTACGCCGGGCCCTCGGCGGGAGGGGGTCGCAGGTCAGCCGGCGGAGGAAGCGAGAAGCTGTGAAATGTAAAAAGACCAATTTCTTCCACATGTTCCGGCACTGGGAGAACACCGCCGAGCTGTCAGCCGGCATCACGTTTAAAATGGGCCAGGGTGCTACCCAGCAGACCTGTCACAACTCATTTGTAATTAAAAAAAAGCCTGTGTGATGTTTAAAGCTGAGCACACCCCAGAAACTTTGGAGGGGACTGTTAAATAAAGATGAGCCGCTCGGCGGAAAAGAAAGAACGGGGGGGTGGGGGGGGGGGGGAGGAAAAAAATAAATGTATTAATAACAGCGACGTTGGCCGGACGGGTTGTGTTCGCTCCCCGCCCTCCACCCCACTTCCGCACTTGATCAATACCAAATGAGGCCGAGCAGCGTTTCCTGGGAAAAAGGGTAAAGATGTTGACCAGACGCAGATTCCGGCGTTTCCATTTTTGTGTTTCCGAAACCGTACCGCCGCGGTCCGCCGGTAAAACCGAGGTGAAGCGGGATTTACCGCATTACGGCAGGTTTGAAGATACAAACCGTCGCTCATTGTGCCCCCCCTTTAAAGGGCCCCCGGTTAGAAGGCTAATGCTACGTAATAACGGAGGCCGTAGCGGAAAAGGGGCGATGCTCGTGTGGATGCCGCACCCGGCCGGTTTCGGCAGATAAAACGGGCGAATCGGCCTCGGTGTTTGGGGAGCGGCGGCGGCGGCGGCGGTGGCGCCTTTGATGAAACTGAAATTTTATTTGTGTTTACTGAAGTGCTTAAAATGTTGCCTCCCGTTTGACGACCAAAGGTGTGGCCCTTTGCGCGCACAGACAGCGTCTCACGGCGACCTATTATGCAAAACTCCCTTTTTAAACGCTTGTTTAAATACGTTTTGGACTCTGATGGGCCTGCGAGCGCACAAACTGCGAAATAAGACACTCCCAGTCGGTTTTTCCTTTGTGGGATGTCAGTACCACAGAGGGAATCATTCTATACAATATCTATTTTTTTGCATTTTATTTTTCCGACGTCGGCGTGAAACAAATGACCCCCGCCGCCGAGAGTCCCGGTGCGGCGTCCATGTTTCCCCACAAGCTTGCAGAATGGCAATGTAAGTCGGAACAAACTTCTAAATTCGGCATTGGGGATCTGTTATGAGTGAAGATTCAGCAACGGCACTGCTAATTTCTGATGGGGCGAAATCAGTGAAAGTTACGGAGCAAATGCAACGAAAGCCGGATGCCACGCTCAAACGCCATTGGCTCACAAAACCCGGGGCCTGAGGAGGGTAGCTCCTCCCACTTAATGACTGAATGACTCACTGTCTTACTTACATCACTACTTACCCACTTACTACTTACTTAATTACTTACTTACTTAGCTACTTACTTACATACATACGTACTTACTTACTTACTTACCTACTTATGTACATACTTACTAACTTACTTCTTACTTACCTATTTACTTACATACATACGTACTTACTTACTTACTTACTTACCTACCTACTTACTTACATATGTACGTACTTACTTATTTACTAACCTACTTCCTTACGTACTGTACATACTTAATTGCCTACTTATGTACATACTTACTTACTTACCTACATGCTTATTTACCTACTTACTTACTTACTTACTTACTTACTTACTTACTTACCTACTTACTTACATACGTACGTACTTACGTACTTACTTACTTAATCACTTACTTAATTACTTACTTACTGAAACTTACATACTTACTTACCTACATACTTGCTTACTTACTTACGTACCTACATACTTACTCACCTACTTACTTACTTACTTACGTACCAACTTACCTACTTACTTACTTACTTACTTACTTACCTACTTACTTACATAGGTACATGCTTACGTACTTACTTACTCATTTTAATCACTTACTTATGTATATACTTACTTACATACTTACATTATTACTTATTTACTTGCTTACTTACTTACTGACTTACTTACTTACTGACTTACTGACTTTCTTACTTACTTAATGTCTTACTTATATGTTTAGTTATTTATTTGATTTTGATTTTTCTTCTGTATTTTTGTACATTATAAATATGATATTTAAGAATATTTATTATAATTTGTTTATTTAATTTGTTGTATTTCCCATTATAACTTCATTTATTAAGGACTTGTGTATGTGTCGTTCGGCTCAGTCTTGAATCTTCAATTCATGCTAATGTCAATATCAGCAGTGAGCGACTTAAAAGTTAGTGTTGGTGGAGCTAAGGCCCCGTGTTTACCGAGCTCCTACCGCGTCAACCTACTTAAGAGCCGCTGTTGACTTATGTAAGCGATCCGACTCTTATCGACAACTTTGATCTCGATGTGTTTGGCTATGAAGCCAGCGCTGCGTGTGGTACGCAAATATTTGTCTCAAATAACAATAATAAACAAAAAAATATATACTTTTCCATCTATTCGTTTTTTGCATATAATTACAGAGTGTTTGAAGCCAAGTGAGTGAAGTGAAGTCTTTTTTTTTCTCCTAATCTGGGCTTGGAACGGAGTCTTACCCAGCCCTAGCCTGCAGCACAATCACTTCAGCTCGGGGACTAACTACGACCTGCCACTCTTCCCTTCCCCACGCCACTGACATTAGCCTGACATTTGCCCCCCACTGTGGAGTAGTCAAGGGGGTGGGTGGGGGTATTTCTGGGGACCCCCTACCCGGCAGCGAGGAGGAGGAGCAGGCCGAGTTGGCAGACAGGTGGAGGGGCGACCCCCGGCGAGAAGGCTCCGCGACGGCGTCCCAGGATCCGCTGGGAGCCTGGCGTCGGGGCTGGGTCTTGGGTGGGGGTTGGGGCTGGGAGAGGGGAAGGGGAGGAGGAGGATGAGGTGGCGGTGGAGCTTGGGCGAGGGGAAGACCGGCAGACTGGAGGGCTGGTGGAGGCAGAGGAGCCCCAGAGGTCCCGCGAGGAAGCCTCTTCACCTGGAACGTGTCACAAAGAGGGTTGTGGAGCTACAGCATGTGTGAATATATTAATTATTCATGAACCCAAGAAATGGAAAACAATTTGAAGAAAATGTGTCTTCGGTATCAAAAATTTTAAAACCAAAATGTATAAAAATTGGCAAGATTGAATTAACCCGAAAAATATCCCAACATTTTGAAAAAAAAATGGCTATATGCAAGAAAAGAAAAAAAAAAAAAGCTAAAATGACAATGTGCAATAAACCCAAAAATAAAAACAATAACCCTTTCTATCAATAATTCACATCCTGACAAAAGTTAAACATTTGCATGAAAGAAAATGTTGCAAAAAAGTGTGTGTGTGTGTGTGTGGGTGTGTTGCTGTCTAGGTGATTGGTGTGTGTTAGGCGATTAATATAAGTTCCTTTGACAGCGGCTTCACCAATTTTACCATTGACCATGAAATGTTTTGGGGGGAGCGTGGGACAGCTCGGCCCCCCCATGCTGGAGTGGCTCCGAGCCACTCCAGCACTGCCCCAAGCCGGTCTCCGAACCGGAGGAGCGCCTCCGCTCCCCACCGCTGAAGGACCAGAACCGTGCACCACAGTGTTTTTTTAGGTTTTTTTTATGACCACAGGGAACATGACACGGCCCTTTTCCAGCGCATTCGCAGTGACGTCGAACGCGCTGGAACACACCAGAAAAAGAAAAAAGGGTACTACTGGCAATGGGAACGGCGTAATTGCCTTTTTTTTAACCTGCGTATACACGCTCATTTTGATGTAAAAAAGGTATTAAAGATTCTTTAAAACCTACTGAGAAAACCTAGTAAAAATCCCTCTTATGGACTGTAGCAAATACCAATGTGCTAGATATTATGAAGCTTGAACCAGTCACAAGACGCACACACACGCTCGGACCTGGAAATACAAGTTGCAGAGCCAGTGGTCCAAATCGGAGGAGATGAGATCCTCCATCTTCCTGAACTGGTCCAGGGGTGGACCCGGTTGACCCCGAAGCAGCGCGGCCTTGAACCTGGATCCAGAAACCAAACCCAGGAGCTATATTCACAATTTGCATGCTTCATCACACGCAACGTAATGAATATGTCCAGTTCCGGATACAAAGAGGAAATTCAAATAAGCAGAAATTAAAATATGGCGAGGTGCACCTCAGGAATATGTGATAGGTATTATTGCAAATTTCTGACTATAAATGTGTGTAAATGACTGTTATAACATAGAAGTCTGTCCATGCATGGCTCAATTTCATGTTCGAGTCAAATGAGCCAAAGAGGAGCATCAACAAAGGTTTTTTAAGACGTTCCCCCCGACCCACCTGCCCTGGACCGCATCAAGGCCGCGGTCGCACACAGGGACGGCCCCCCAGGCTAGCACGCCGCTGACATGGCCGCCGGCCCCCGGCATCGCCACCAGCTGGAACACCAGCACTGCGGACGGGAGGACCTCGCGGGGAGGAGGCAAAACCTGCGGAACACGACGACAAACGACCAAATCTGTGAATGTCGGGCAACGCACGCCGGCCTACGCACGAACGAGTCGTCCGTTTTGAACAAGCGAGTCGGGAGTCGCTCCTGCAAAAGAATCGTTCGTTCTTTTGTTTTTTTTCCCGTTTTGTTCGCGACTCTGTCGCTGCACACAGACAAACAAAAAGAGCACTTAATTTCACCAAATTAAATCATTTTGTCAGAACTACATGATTCTCAGAGCCGAACCGACTCCAATGCCTCCTCATCGCTCAGGAAGCCCTTCCTCCCTCTCTTAACCGTTGCATTGCACCGACCGAATCTAACAAAACAAGAGTGCTCGGGAAATAAGGAGCTCCTCCTTACCGCACCCAGTGG
>NC_137206.1:10088939-10128939 GCF_960531495.2 Zeus faber | reverse complement strand
AAATCCCGGAGTGGAATTTTACTTTCTGAACCCCGGATTTTTCACCTCTGGCACTCAAACTGGTTTGGTTTGAAACCAACTGACTTAGCTCCCCACTGACCCTCTTACCATGTAGAGGCTCTGGTTGACGTGCAGCTCGGTGTCATAGAAGCGGCCCCCGTGCTCCACCGGCTCGGTGGCGGCGGACCACTGCCGCCGCTGGTCCTCTTTAGTGCCGGGCCAGGACAGGGACGGACCCCCGAGACGACTGTGAAGGGCCACGCCGACGGAGTAGAGGCCCCTGGGAAGCTTGTCCCGGACGGCCCTCAGGCAGCGCACACACACCTCGATGGGCTCGGCGGTTTCCTGATGCTCCACCTGGAAACGCACCGGTCGTGTGAAGTGGTGAAGATGCTCCACGTATCGTTCACCTTTAAACATTTTAAATACACAGCATTTCCATCCTCTCTCAAATTAACTTGACACATGTTGTCAAGGGGTAATCCACAGGATTTAACTCCTTGTCGAGCAAGAAGAGACAACGTTACAACAGGTTGGTCGACATGTTGGTTAGTCGGTCGGTCGGTTGGTTGGCGGCTCAGTCGGTTGGTTGATGGGTTGGCTGGTTGGTTGGTTGGTTGGTTGGCTGGTCGATTGGTTGGTTGGTCGGTTGGTTAGTAGGTTGGTTGGTTGGTTGGTTGGTTGGTTGATTGGCGCCTCAGTTGGTTGGTTGACTGGTTGATTGGTTGGTTGGTCGGTTGGTTAGTAGGTTGGTTAGTTGTTTGGTTGATTGGCTGGTTGTTTGGTTGTTTGGCTGTCGGTCGGTTGGTTGGTCGGTCGGTTGGTCGGTCGATTGGTTAGTTGGTCGGATGGTTGCTTGTAAATCTACAAATCCAGCCCATATCCTTCTCATCCTTCCGTTGTGCACATTAACGTTTATGGGTGTTTACAATGGAAAAAGCAATTTTAGGATTAAAATCCATAGGACTCTTGGGGTTTTTTTTGTTGTTGTTTTGGGGGGTTTTTTTGCCACAAAAATGAGTCTAGCGAGATCATGGCGGTTATTTGATGCACCGATTAGATTCCCGGTTCAGACGGGACACATACCTCCAGACCAGACAGCAGAGCCTCTTCCCACTCACGCAACACCCATTAACTTAAACATGTCTCCATTGTGTGTGTGTGTGTGCATGCGTCTGTGTGTGCGCCTGTGTGCGCGTGTGTGTGCGTGTGTGTGTGTGCGGCCGTGCACGTGGGTCTTATTTGTATGCGTCCGTGTGTACATCCTGTACCCCTGGATGCATTCTTTGTCTTCATGTTTACAATTATGGCCAAGGCTCTTGTTTGTCCCTCGAAAAGCTGCGATGCATTTTGTTCCTTCCGCCGCACGGCACTGACTTCACTTCAGTCGCATTTCTCCCCGCCTTTACGTCGATGGGATGCATTTATCTGCAGATTTTCTCGTTCATAAAGTTATGGTTCGAATGTAATGGAGAAATTTAAACGACAAAAATGTGTGCATCTTCTCGACAAAATGCATGTAAGCAATACATTGCATGGAGTGAGGTCATCTAAAATGATGTATTTCCCACAGATGGACTCACTGCACTGTTCCAAAGTCATGAAATGGTGATGAAATCGTGCCAAACTCGGACCTGTTTAGATAAGTAAATACACTTTAAAATGCGACCTGCAGTGTCCTGCAGTGTGCCGTAACGTGGAATTGAATTGACTAGAAGTGAAAGGAAGAAAGGTGCAACCACAAACTAGCAATACACTATCATTATATGAATGTATATCGTGATATAACTGTGAAATAATGGTATAACTGTAATTTAAGGGCGGTACGTCCAGTGCAAAACCAAAGAACATCTTTTATTTGCAAACAATCGTTTAGGAAAAGTAAAAGGTAAAGTTAGAATAGCCTGGGAACCTAGTCCGTATATGGGCGACACTAGCCTCCCATATACGGCATATACTGCATGTCGCTGTTTGGTTGGTCGAATGCGAGAAAAGTGCAATGAAGTGTTTGAATGTGAATGATGCCCAGCTTCTTTCCAAATGAGAGGATGTTCTATTCTGTTGGGAACTTCCAGACAATACTAAAATATATAATGAAGATATACAGCTTATATACAGTATATACGTATATATATATATATATATATATATATATATATATACGTATAGGGTTAGGGTTAGTATATATGTATATATATTATTGAACTTTTTATATATAAATTCAAACTTTAATAACAGATTTTATGTACTTCTTAAAAAAGAAGAACCTTAGAAAAACCTTAATTAAAATTAAAATAATTGTTAGTTGTCTGAATAGACACGCAGAAATGGATTTGGAAAGCTCAGCCACGTGAGTTAGAAAGTCCAAACCATGGTCTTTGCAGGTTTGTAGGGAGAACATCTCAAGTATAATTGCAAAGAGTGTAACATTTTGAACGAATAATATATTGAATTGTTAGTATCATTGGTAATGCACAGGCTTCTTTGCCACTGCACTGAATCCAAGTTCACCCACACGAAGACAGGCCTGCGCGCTAATAAAGCCCCGCTTCCACTCCCACAGGAGCGCTTGGAAGCGGCAGCACAGAGGAATCTGCTGAGACGGAGTCAGCAGTAAATAGTGGGGGATTAGAGGAAGGGATCCATCGGGCAGAAAGCTGAATATAAGAATCGGCGGGCAGAGCCTCTGGTGAGTGGTAAGCCAGCATGGCCAAAGCGTGGGAGGGAGCTTTGCTCCGCGCCCGCCCGGCCCGCAGCAGACATGACACTGAGCTATTGTCAGAGCAAAGGAGACGCGTCGGCAGACAACCTCTCCGGGCTGCCGCCACCTAAAAAAAAAAAAAAAAAAAAAAAAGAGAGAAGTAAAAATAAAATAAAAAGAAATGTCTGACGGTGCTATGACTAACTGAATGCCTCGCACTTTCAGGGGGGACTTGTTTTATCCAAACTTTCTTGATTTTACCGCCCAGCCGGAGCTCTGCGTTTCAGCACTTGAGGCGTCGTTGCCTTTGGTGACACAAACCTCGATATTGTATATAATATAGTGCTTCTTAAAACAGGTTTGAAAATGTGAGATTCATGAGTTAATACCTTCAGGGGAAACCACATCGACTTAGTGTTTTGTCCTGAATGTCAACTCCGGCGCCGCCAAGAGAAGAATCTACGTCCATTAATATCCTTTCCACGGCAGAATCACCACTGTGATGAGGAACCATCTGATTAATTGGTTCAGACGGGTGGAATATTTTTATACATATTGTTATTATCATTAGAGAAAAAAACATGAATCGGACATATATGCTGTTTTTTCTTTTACACATATTGTGCTTTTTTTTTTTTTACAGTTTCGTTCATTTTCTAATTATATTTTACTTTGAATTCTACCGTTTGCGTGCGTGTGCGTGTTGGCGTGTTGGCGTGCGTGTGTGTGTGTGTGTGCGTGCGTGCGTGCGTGTGTGTGTAGTGTACCGTATGTGTGGGGTTGTGTTGTGTTGGTGTTTGAACATTAGCCCGGTTGTCTATGCATGAATCCGTTTTGTAATCAACCGACTAAAATTAACCATCCGATTGATATTATTTCCATATTTCGTTTTTTTTTTTGATATTGTAAGACTTAGCATCTTATACAAAGGAGTCCAAAAAATTGATTTGACTGAAAGCGTTTGGTTGAAAGCTTGAGCCGGCAACACCAATCCCGCTCATAGTCGCAGTGGACGTGCAGACTGCCGCAGCGTGCTGCAGTGTGTTTGTATTTATGTTGTAGAGACGGCAACCTCTCCATGCATGTCCCTGTTATCTGACCATCAACCTCATTCTGAGGAATGTAAGAGCTTAAGCAGTTAATAATTAAATGGCGGTAGGGGGTTGGTCCTGTCAAAGAACAACCTGGCGCAGTCACACACACACACACACACACACACACACACACACACACACACACACACACACACACACACACACACACACACACACATACACACACACATAATTGTACAGGTGGTTTATAGGGACATCTAAAACTCCTTTTAAACAAGGAA
This sequence comes from Zeus faber, assembly GCF_960531495.2. Taxonomy (NCBI): domain Eukaryota; kingdom Metazoa; phylum Chordata; class Actinopteri; order Zeiformes; family Zeidae; genus Zeus; species Zeus faber. The sequence goes on along the minus strand of NC_137206.1, from coordinate 10,124,902 downwards.
AAAATAATATATTGAATGTTATGTATATGTATATGTGTATAAAATATTTTAAAAAAGGTTAAATATTATGAGGACATTATTATGAGGACAATGTCCTTATAACACTGGTGTGTATTCAGGTGTGTTGTCCTTTTAAACCATATGGGCACACACGGACACATACACAGACACAAACAAGGACACCAAAGTACAGTATGCGCAAACAAGATGGAGCTACAAATGCTGGCCTGCATGCAAACGCGCACACACACACACACACACACACACTGACACACACACACACACACACACACACACACACACACACACACACACACACACACACACACACACACACGCACACACACACACATTCCGCTAGCCGCTGCCAGTGTTTGAGGGGGGAAAGCCGCCGCGCTGAGCCCTGCAGTAATGCCCCTCAATCTGCTCACTCTGAGCATCTTTGCATACCCGAACAACAAAAACAATTTAGGCAGAAGTGAAATTAGTATAATTGGTGGCAAAGCGGTTTAGCCCACACAGCGCACGTGCAGGAAGGGGAGGCGACGGATGCCTGCGAAAAAAGCAGCCCCACGCACCGCAGGGAGAGGGGGCCGGCAGGACGGAGAGGCAGGAGAGGACGGGAGATTGGACGGTAAATGACGGCGACGGCGAGGGCGGCGTCCAAATTTTTTCCCGGCTCGAGTCGGTACCGTTTCGGGCGTCCGCGCCGGAGGTGACGTGGAGCCAATGTTTCCGCATCCCGGGCTCCCCGAGCTCGGGTTGTGCCTAAAGTGCCGTCGCATTACAGCACTCCTACAGATGAGATCAAAGGGATCGTTTTGTTTTGGGTGTTTTGTTTTTTTTTCCCGCCGCCGCCCCTCCCCCCGTACCCCCTTTTGGGGCCTGGAAATCTTTTCAGGGTGTCTTTTCCGCACATTGACTCCATCACACAGGAACGCGGCATTTAACGGAGACAGGAAATGCCAGATACAAAAACTTCCTTTCTTTCTAAGTACGGGCTAATATTCAGAGATTAAGCTTTCTTGTTAATTATTTTCATTTTAATTAGTAAATCTTAATTAACAATGAACATTTACCCTTAAAATTTTTTGGCTTGCAAACCGAGGAGGGGGCTGAAGAAAAGCAGAGAGAATAAATATGACAATCTTTTTCGGGACCTCCGGGCAGGATTACCGATGCGGGCTCGCCTTAGTTATTAAACACGTTCTAAATTAAATGCCTCCATGAATTTTGCACAGAAATATATTTTCATAGTTTTGCATGCCAAATGTGACATTTTATATTTCAGATTCATCTGCGCCGCCGTCATTTGCTGGAAATGTCATAAAAACAAAGATTTTGTCATTTACCAATTGAAATTACTATGCATGGCAGGTTTGGCCATTGCCCCCCTCACTCTCTCTCTCTCTCTCTCTCTCTCTCTCTCTGGCTCTCTCTCTTTCTTTCCTTTCATTATTTCTTTCTCTCTCCCTCCCTCCCTCCCTCTGCCCCCTATTCTTGCCTGCACCAGTTGTTTCAAGTCAGCAGGCCATAAAAAATCTTTATCTCAGTGAAACACAGCAATTTGGGAGATAATCGAATGGTGACTGGGGGGCACAAACGCCAGTCTGAGGAATTATACCACAATCTCCCCTGCATTTACAACCTTCCTCAAAGCCAGTTGTCACCCTGGAAGGAAGGAAGGAAGGGAGGGAAGCCCCCCCCACGCCTCCAAAACACCACCCCCACCCCCCCACCCCCACCCCCCCGCCCGATTGAAGATTCATTACATCTTTAAGCCGGCATGGTGGCGGCAGTGGCGGAAGAAAACAAGCCAGCGAGGACGCTGCGGATGCCCGTCCCTCTTTGTTTTCCCGCCACGTTCATTACCTCACTGGCCGATCCGAAACTACCGCCGTAAAAATAACCCCAAAAACAGCCCCGACACCCCAAAAAAAACCTCGCCCCGGGCCAAACCGCAGACGCGCTCTCCCAACCCAGCGTCCGTTGAGCCCCCTTTGGGCAACTTCGCCGAAATGGCGGGAAGCCAGGTCGGCCATCTTGTTTTTTTCCGAGGTGCGAGCGCTGCGTTTGAGGTCGAAAGAGGAGCGAGGTGGGGGCAGTTAGAGGCGGTCCACGGGAGCGTTCGTTCATTCATTGCGGGATTTCCGGGCAATTTTCTCACTTCCTGTTCACGCCTTCCGCTTCCTGTGTGTTTTGATACGTGTGAGGCGTCGGTTTCCCGTCAATGCGGAGCAACCGATATTCCTTTTACCTGCCACCGGGGAGACGGAGGGGAGGAGGATTCTGGGAGTTCGGTCGTCCGGTCGTATTTGGCCGCCGCTTCCTCTTGGCCTTCCCCGAGCGCTCTGGGTGATTGGTTCCCAGCCGTCCAGCTATGCCCACACACACGCACACGCCCACACACACACGCACACACACACGCACACACACACACACACACACACACACACAGCAAACGATGCGTGAGAGGCTAACCCTGTTAGCACTCACCTGCATATTGGACTGTCTGCTGTTCCGTTCTGTAGCCAACAGCAGCTCAATCTAATAAAAACACCCCAACAAAACACTTTCCACAAGGTCCCCCTCTCTCTCCCTCCCTCTCTCTCTCTCTCTCTCTCTCTCTCTCTCTCCCTCCCTCCTTCTCCCTCTCCCTCCCCGAGTTTATCCTTCTCTCTCTCTCTCTCCCTCCCTTGCTCCCTCCTTCTCTCCCGCCTCGGCCTTTCAATCTTATCAGCGGTAACGTAATAAGCGGTCGCTCCGCTCCGTCTCCTCGCCACCTCTCTTAATTCCTCAAAATAAAGCAATATCACCGGGGCCCCGGCCCGCCTGCGACGGGGGGATAAGATGCTTGTAAAAAGGAAGGATAATTCAGCAAATAAATGCTCGGCATCAAAGGCAGACGCCACTTCTCTTTCTTCTCTTTCTCTCTCTCCCTCTCTCTCTCTCTCGCGCCGGCTCCCTCGCCCTCCCTTCGCCTATCAAAAGTGTTACATGTGCTTTCATCAGTTCACAACAAGGCACAATGTGCTTCCTAATGCAATTACTGGTCCTCCATTAAATCAGACACAGCGAAAGCGAAGGAATTACACATTTGTTATGAAAGGGGGGGTGGATAAAAAAGGAAAGACACAAGTCGGCGCGCCGTCCCTCCCCGTCTCCCCCGTGTTCTTTCTTTCATCGACACAGGAATAACGCGAGAGAGAGAGGGGGAGAGAGAGAGAGAGAGAGAGAGAGAGAGGGAGGGCGAGAGGGAGAGCGAAATCATTTCTGGTCCAATCCCAGGCAGATGTAGCCCTAGGTGATGCGTTGAAAGTCTCCCATGTCTAATAGCCACCCACCAACGATATCAGAAGGAATTTACAAGGTTCAAGGCTGCCGAGAGGAGGTCACCGCACTAAACTCCGAGCCGCATTCATCTGACAGCGCTGGTGTCCAACTACCACCCACCCACAAAAACAACCGGAGCACGAGAGCGCTCCGACGTGCACTCCCCTGATTTCATCTCGTCAGCGCGCCACTCCGGTCCGTAATTACTAAAAAAAAAAAAAAAAACTTAAACATGCTAAGCCCGTCGCCCCCGGGGGGGAAGGGATGTCAGCGCGAGACGCGCCCGCGCCGTCTCCAACCGGAGTGAACGGGGCAGGAATTGACGCTCTCCTCCGAGCCCAGCGACACGGACGGATCTCTCCCCGGCGCCCGGCGGCCAAATTACCCACAATGCAGCGCCCGCCCGACGGTGCGCTGTCGCGGAGACTCGCGAGTCGTCCTTCCCTCTCAAATGTCAACGGGAATACCAGCGCGGCTCCCGCGCAATCGATGATTGTAGTCGCGTGACGTTAATTGTACATTTGCAGTGAAACGCCGAGCGGGCGAGCGGACCTTACCGCTGATGCGCCGCGTCAGGGTTACGCCGCCTGGATCCTCTGGTTGGCTCTCCGAGTCCTCTCCGAAAGGGGGTTTCCTTTAGAGCCACGGGAATATGGGATGTGAGGATGCTAAAAATAACACCCGCGGTAGACGTTAGCGTTCGTTTGGCTGGACTTGCATCCCAGCAGTTGGTGAAAGACTGCTACTGGATGTTTGGCAGAGCTCTTACAGGAAGTACAATTTGTTGGTAGCATCACAGCCCCACCCAGCTAAACCATCTCTAGGAGTGAGTACGGCGGCATTGGTGTATTGGCCAAACTTGCACACACGAAGTATCAGTCCAGATGCAATAGAATGAACACGAGAAAGGCCAGAGGACTGGGCCAACGGGCGTTGCTTTTTAAATTTGGATTTCTCAATGAAAGTAACTGTACGAGGGCGCAAATAAGAGCAAACAAGGACAATTTGAGGAGTTTTGTCTGGGATTGCTTTGGTACATCGAGTGGGGGTGGGGGGTTACCATAGTGCTGCCAGCAGTTGCAGCTCCTTCCCAAGCGGAGTACCGTACCTTGGTACTCCCACTGAAGACGGCCATTACTCTCTCTCGTCTGGTCGCCCACTTGCTGTTCTCGGGGAGCCCCTCCTCAGCCGCCGTCTGAAAGCCCGCACAGACATATTCCAGAGACGGACGTACAGTACAACACGCGCGAAAACAAGCCAAACCAACACCAACAACAACAACAGCAAAAAGGGACACGCTTGCGTCCTCCGTTTGGTGCGGCATTACGAGGAAGCGCGTCATGCAACAATGGCAGAATTACGCACAATGCCTAAACACAAGAGGCGACTGTAAATGCAATCTGCAGGCAATCGATCGCGAGCCAGACCCTAGAGACATGTAGCGTTTGATTAACATTTCTGCCTGTTTCTTGTTGTTGTTTTTTTTTTTGTTGGGGGGGGGGAGTTTGCGTTCAGTCAGCACATTCACCAGCCCCGATTGAGGCGCATTGACGGCGCTAAGTGGCGGCGTCCCTCCCCGCCGAGCCCTTTGTACGCCGGAATAGGCATAGAAGAAGAACGCCCCGTTATTTCTTTAAAACTGGATGTGGAATCTCCGCCGCATAACAGGTCCTCAATGGGAAGTGGGCGTGGAAACAGTGGAAGACAGCGGCGCGTGTTTGCGGCGAGAATAAGACGACAACAAAAAGACTCCCGACGCGGTGAAGGGTCCTCGTTATCCACTGAGGATGAGTCAACGGCAACTGTGGCTTTGGAGCGCGCGTCCGACGGCGCGGGGACCTTTCTTATCCCACCCCCATTTTTTTTACCTATAATTTGATTCTCCTGCTCTCTTTTCATGCGAGATTACATCTATAAATACGTGGTGAAGTTCTGTATTCCGTTTACGTATGCATTAGTGTCGGGGTTTCCATAGAATCTGGTTTAGATGCGGCGATGGAAACCCAATGGTCTCGTCTTGGCTTGTTGTTTTTTTAATCTAACAGAAGGAATAGGAATAGTAGAGCTTGTTTTGTAAGCCATTAGTTCATTAAACCCTTCCCTTCTATTTTGTACCCCAGCTCTGCATTATCTTTTTGAGTCTTATTTAATTTATATTTAATTTTTTTTTTTTATAATTCTATTCACTAGCTGCATTATGTTTTAGGAATCAGTTAGTTTTAGTTAGTTGCTTGGTAGGAATAAGGTTAGCTGTTATGTTCGGTTTAGTAACTATTGCGCATAATCTCCGGGTGCGCCGCAAAGACATTTCACTGCATATACTGTATGTATGAATGTGTGTATATGTATGTGACAAATAAACCTCTTGAATCTTGAACCCTTGAGATCTTGCCTTCTGTCCTAAAGTCAACGGTTCTACTATTCAAATGACATTATTATATTACTTGTGTGCGCGAGTGTGGGTAGAAAGGAACAGTCAAGCCTTAACGCACCTTTACTGCTTCTCCATGAAACTAATTACGTCTCGGGCGACATTCATCTACATCGATATGTCAACTACTTTAAACAACACGACAGCAGGAAGGAGGAGAGGGAGGAAAATAGAAAACAGGGGAAAGTGAAGAGCGAGAGACGTAACAAAACATAGACGCTACACACAAAAAGACATCAATAACATAAATAAAATATAAAAAATAAATACATAAAAATGTTATAAAAATGAATAAAATCATAAAATAAAATATTGATTAAAAATATTAATTATATATAATATATATATGAACTATTCTCTCATACACATATTAATGATATGTATCTATACAAATCCCCATAATACATGGATATTTGTTTTTGCGCATCAATAATTATTTTAATCACTAATATTGATGTAGTTTAATATTTATAATAAAGTATATGTTACATTATATATAGTCTTCATATATTTATAATTACAACTTGAATATATCATTTTCGGTATTTATATTTTGCGAACTATGACCTGGGAATTATAGAATTATAAATAATTATAGAACCCAGAATCGCGATTGTGGCGCCTCCCCTTGCGGCTGCCTGAGCGAGCACCTTGTGTCGATTACGCACATTTTGGTATTTTTTTGTATTTTTCGAGCTTATAGAGCTTATTGTGCGTAATCACCGGGTGTCATGACATTTCACTGCATGTACGACCGTATGTATATGTATGTGACAAATAATCTCTTGAACTTGAACTTGAACTTGATATTTATATAAATTATTATTTAAAAAAAAAGTACCATAAAATAAAAATGTAATATGTATCACATGGAAAATATTGTTTGAAATGAACCCCCCCCCCACACACACATATACACACAGACACACACACCTATACACACATACACATTCAGTATGAAGATGGATACACACAGTTACTCACACTCACACACGCATTCACACACAAGAAAAAGCCACGGTATGTCCATTAGCCGGGCATAATGGCCGTGGCCAACGCTCTGGTGAGTATGGGATGGCGACACAGATATCCCTCTTTGTGGCTCTGACCTGCTGCGCTGAAAGGCTGCCAAGCGTGATCATGTCAGGCCGCACACGCTCCCTCAGCTGCTGGGCGTAGCGGGGGGCCAGGTCCTCAGCGGGGCCCGCTGGAGCACACCACGCTAGATCAGGGAAAGAGAAGGGAAGCTCGAACACCGCTGCTCACGTTACACTAACACTGCAGTTAAATAAGGAACTGTTCATTTGTTCAAGTATGACACTTGGTCTCAAAGTAACTTTTTTTATATAGTCATTAAAATGGTGGAGGAAGTACTCAGACCTTTTATTACCTAAAGGTACAAATATCCATACATTTATATACATTCATTGATTTATATTTATCAATATAAATCCATATACATGTACATACAATTATTTGAAAAATTACAGTACCACATTGACATTTCTGGTTAAGTAAAAAAATACTTATATACATATTTAAGTACTTTCTCTTAAATGTACTTGAAGTAACCATATCCAGAGGCTATAATCATAAAGTGCTGCTGTATCTTCTTCTCTTAGATGACAATTTACAAATAAATACCATAGGTGGTGAAATGAAAAGCACTCCTCATCACCAGATATATAAATATGTAAAAAAAAAAAAAAAAATACCCAATAAATATATATATATTTAAAATAAATATTTAATCTAAAAATATAAATGTAAATGTAGCTATTAAAAATAAATAAAGGACAATAAATTAAAAATCAAATAAAACATTAAAGACATTAAAATATGAATATATTATAAATATATGTGAAAGTGCGACTGTGTTAGATATGTAGAAAAACCATAGATATCTGCTTTGAAATGTAGTGGAGTAAACATTGAAAGTCCCTGAAACCGAATTTCATTAAGAAATAAAAACAATTTGAAAAATGTACTTCAGTACAGTCGCAAAATACTACTACTCTCTCATCTCCCACCATTGGGAATTGAGTATCCGTCAAGTTTGAAGATCCTCCCAAATTACAACCCGAAACACACAGTACATGGACCTTACATTTTACGCCGCCTCGTCCTTCCGTCAACATCCTCCCTGCTTCAGCCTGGGTCTGGGCCCCTGCCCCGGCCTGGGTCCCGGTCTGCGCCTGGGAGGGCACTGAGCCCCAGGCGCCGGGCCCGCCGTGGAGCGGCATCGGCGGCGGCGGCGGCCGGGGGGTCTCGGCCCCTGCCGCCCTCCCCTCCGACACCCCCTCATCCCTGGAGGTCAGCAGCGTACCTGAGGACCCGCGTACACCGTACGTATTCCCAGATTCACACTCCACTGACGGAGACACAGAGCACGCACACAAACACATTCGCTGACGGAGCCCGACTGCCTTCTCGAAGACCATCCGCCTCTATGTCAGATATTCTGACCCAAAGAACATCATGTGAAGCACCACAAAAGTCTAACCACCGACATGCACGTCCAGCTGTACACTCGTTCCAAAATGCACAGTTGGGCGATTCAGAGTGCTTCACAGAAGGCATTTACGACATTATATAAAAGCAAATACAGAATGAAAGCATAGAAATAACAAGCTTAAAACTGATTAACAAAAGGATGTAATAACATCAGAGAGATCAATTTAAAACAGGCCTACACAATTGGATGTGGCGGGACTGTAACTACACAATTAGGAATGAAAATAAAAACAAACAGACAAAGATACGAGGTTAAAGTGCAGTTTAAAAGAGCAGATTCACTGAAAATGCAATTGCAAATATTCAAGTTTTGAGTCAGAGTCAGACCAAAGTATTATGTAGCTACTTCATCTCAAAGACAAATGTATGTATGGCTACATTTTTCATTATTTCGTTCATTTTTCGACACGTTTATTTCCATTTCAGGTCCCGGGGGTCCTCGGCATCTGTGTATCCGAGAAGGTCTAAAAAGGTAGGATAATGAATTGTTTTTTTGACAGTTCGAATTAAAAACGAAACAAATAAAACAGAGCCAACGCAGGGACGGCTCGGCCACAGACTTTCCGAAAACCCGCGCCGGCGGTTGGTTTTCGGTCGCGCTAACCGCCGCTTCCCCGGCGGCGCTTGAAATTCCCTTCCCTTCCTTCGTCAACCAAGGAACCCGTCACCGAAAGCCCAGACATCCTCTACGCGGCTTTGTACCGCCTGCTCCATAGAAAGCGGGAATCATTCGTTAATCTGCCGCGCAGTCAACGTGTGCAGTCCGACGCGCAGGAGAGCGCCAAAGCCCCCCCCCCCCCCAAAAAACAAATCATTGTCTGACGCCGTTTGACGGGGGGGCGCGTAACGCCGTCCCCGCGCCCCTGAACCCGCGCGGACGTGGAAGGGGAAAACACGTAATTGCGCGCCCTCGCCTCTCGCCGCCGACACAAACGGGAGAGCCGAAAAACCTCAGAGGCCCTGGCCGCCGTCCATCCCGTTAATTCTTAGCCCCCCCCCCCCCCCCCCCGTCGCCGCCGCTCCGCGAGGGCCCGACGCCAGAGAGAGCCGGGGCTGAGAGGGAAAAGAAAAACCTGCGACGCCGTCACAAGGAATCAGGATCAGCGCTGACTTACGCTGAGCCCGGGGAAGACTGGCGGCCCGCACCGGTGGGAGGCGTCCATACAACAACAGCGGAAGGTGATTGTCTCCCGGCCTATTGTGGCGGGAAGGGAAGCTAACTGGCAGTCGCTAGCAGTCGGATTCCGACGGTACGCCCGTTGCGAGCGCTTCCTATCTTCCGCCCCTCTCTCTCTCTCTCTCTCTCTCTCTCTCTCTCTCTGTCTCCCCCTCCCCGTCTCTCTCGCCCATTGCACGGAGGAACTCCTAATCCCGAGGATCCTCTTCACTTTTTTCGGCGGGATTTCATGAACATTCCGAGACAATGGCCGGGCGCCGCTAATCTCGGCGCTCCAGCTAAATCCGAGACAATGGCGAATAATGCGAGCGGGCTAAATTCTACCGTGTTCAAGCGGGCCTAAGCCCATCACTTGTGCGCCGGAATTACAAGGGAGATGCGCGTCATGTCAACAGGATCTAGCGCGACCGTCCTCGACAAGAACAATGGCGAGCTTAAAGCCACCTCGGTGTTTCGCCTCGCTTGGCAGCGCGCGCGGAAAGCGGGGCCGGGCTAATGAGGAAAGTGCACGCCTCGCGCCAGACAATGGCCCCTGTGCTTGGAAAGCAAATCACTTGGACCCCAACGTGGGGCCGTTTTTTGACTTAACTTCTTTTTTTTTGGAGTTAAACGTTTTGCTCCGTCTAGGTTCCGAAAATTGTTTGTTCCAAAGTAACAATCAAAGTCAAATTGTTTCTACTCATCACTCGGGTGTTGGGTTAAAATGGGTTAAAACACGGGTACAGTGCGGTAATCCAAGGGCAGGCTTTGTTTGGAACACTTTCGGTATGTGAACACCGGCCTCCAAAGTGAGTACTTCCAAGAGCAAACTGCGTCAGGATAATAGAAAATAAATGAAAAAAATTTAATTACTATACATTATTGTGTGTCTTTTTGCACTTTTAAATGTGTAATTAATTTAAATTTCAAATTCTAATTGAATCTCTCGAAAAAAAAAAAGGGAGAAAAAACGTCATCTGGGCACCGGTACCTGGCAGGTCCACGAAGCTGTCGTCCTCATGGAGCAGCTCCGCCATCCTCTGATACAGCTGGTCTCCGTGCGCGTTCGCCGCCGCTGCAAGTTGAAATAAATGCACATTTCAGAGTCGGGATTCATGAGAAAACAGCGTTTTTTAATTTGCGCGGCGGAAAGGGGCTTCCTCATTATCGAGAGCCGCACGCCCCCATCCCTGCCGGCCGGAGACGGGCGGGAAACTAAGCGCGGGCGGTAATGGAATGGCGGCGTCGACGCGCCAGTTAGCCGGCCTGTCATCATGTGATGGGATTTGGTCCGGGCGATCCCTTGAAATTACACGGCAGTGATATCCAAAAGATACAGGTGAAATGGCTTGGCCGTTAATAGCCATGTTTCATTATAACATGGATATTACCTGGCTCCCAAGAGCTCGCTTTAAATAGTCCTACTTTAAAGCGGCGGGGGGCGGGGGGAGGCGGGGGGCTGCAGCGGGCGGCGCGGGGGGCTTGCAAACTATTGATATGGCCACCGGAAAGAAGGAGCCACGGCCAAATGGAGACTGACCAACGATTCGTGACCTCCGTCAATGACAGCGCGTCGGCGCGACCGACCGGGGCGGCCGCCCCCGCCGCCGCCGCCGCGTCGGTGTATTTACTCAGAGCCGCGGACGCGGGAAATGGGTGGCCCTTCGCGAGTGATCTCCCTCACCCCGAATTAATGAACCGAGGAGAACTATTACGGCGGGGAAATGGCATACTTAATTCCAGCTCATCTTCGGCGCCGGCCCCGGCCGTCCTGCGACGCCTTGGGTCCGCCTGCGCCGCCGCCGCCGGGTCAATGTAATTTCGGGCACGTTGGCTTCCTGAATGTGGGGTGAGGGGGGGGTCGGATGGGCGGGGTGTTGGGGGGGGGGGGTAGGCGGTACAGGTTCAGGTTAGTGGTTATTAGAAGCACATGAAGCGAAAATGTTAATTTTGAAACCCACACTGTGGAGGGGGGCCGGGGCAAGCGCCTGCGACCTGATAAGGCAAAGGCAAGATGAGACGGGAATACAGAGGGAGGGAGAGAGAGAGAGAGGGAGAGGGAGAGAGAGAGAGAGAGGGAGTGCCGGGTTTCCGTCGGTGTGCCTCGTCTAGGCCCGCGGTGCTCTGGGGCCTAATTAGCGTGCCGCGAAAGGTCATGGCAGGCAATCTCTTAAATACGACCGCCATATGTTTGCCGCGTTCAAAAGGAACTAATGAGAAAGTCTACAAGCCCAAAAGTACCTGGAATTTCAAAGACAATACCTTCTAAATACTGAGAGGTCAGCGGCCCAGAGGACCTGGCAAGTTTTGGGTTTGGAGTTGGGGGCTGAGGGTGGGGTTTCGCAAAAGGAAAATAACCCGAGCCCATGTCCCATTGACTTCTTATTAGCAATCACTGACCTATGGGTATCAAGTCTGCTCCAAAGTCTTTATGGGAATCAGATGGCTTGGGGGCTCCTTCTATTAAGGGGTACCCCCAACCCCCCACCAGAAACCCTCCACCCACAGGGCCGCTTTCTTAACAAACCCCCGCCGCCCCCGCCTTGAAATCAGTCTCATTACAGACCGAGAATATTCCAGCCAAATCGAAATTGCTTGGCCAGTATTGCTTTGGTTGTGGGGCTCTATGCCTAGGAAGCATCCAATGGCGTGAAATATTTTAACACAAGGATTGCCTTCATGGGCGTCCGAGAGGGGGGTATCGGCGCTCGGACGCATAAAAATGTGAGTAAGTGTGTTTGCACAAGAGAGTTTGCAAACCCCCCCCCCCCCCCCTCCACCTCCAAAAAAAAAAAAATCTCACTGGGATCCATTTGTGCTCTTGTGGAACGAAGCCGAAACAGTTATAAAGCCAGAAGCCGCCGCGTGCGACTTCCCCCTCCGCCGCGCCCCAAATTGACTATAAAATTCACACGGTAAATCCTTTTACATTGTCAACAGAGTTTAAACAATTTCTGCGCAAATAGCTCTGAGGTTATGAAAGCCTTTCCTCAAAACGCAGCATTTGCATAATGGCGCCGGCTCCGCGGATGTCGCCGAGCCCCCCCCCCCCCCCGTTTTTGAGTCATATCTATGATTTTCCCCGATAGCCGCTCCGCGAGTACAATTCGCAATTCGATTCCCCTTCGGCGGCGGACCCCCCCCTCCCCTCCGACGGGGAGAGACGACCACAAAATATTTGATAATAGGAGCACGGCGAAACACAAGCAACGTGAAAGGCTGCTTGGTGGAGACGAAAACAAAATCGTAATGTAGTTGATTCTCATGCAGTTTTCAAGTTGGTTGGTTCTCCCCGAAAAAAAACTATTTTATTTTAGTGTCAATTAGTGCTCATTAATCAAATCATTAATAATTTGAATATAGAATTTCGTTATACATATATATGAATGCTAAATTAAAGCTCTTGTTCTCTCGCTTTATATATATATATATATATATATAGACACACACACACACACACACACACACACACACACACACACACACACACACACACACACACACACACACACACACACACACACACACACACAGCCCAATTGATTATTCTCACAGTCACTTAAAAATGACCAAATCCACATGAATCAATGTGTCATATTCATTCTTCTGTTTTGATGCATTCTTTTCGACTTCCGCCTGTTTACGGCTGTGCACATGCCCCCGCACGTGGCGTTTGTACGCGGGTTCTAAAAATAACACTTCGGACGGCGTCGCGGCGAGAGCGGACCAATGAGGTCTCCCAGCGAGCGGCTGCTTCGACACTGGAGCCGCCCCTTCCCTTGAACACGCAAGGCGGGTCTCGCCGTGTCCGTCTTGGGCCGTGGGGGCCACATGGTAACTGTCCGGTCTCGGAGGGGAAAAGGGAGTGATGGAAAGAAGAAAAGAGGAGAGGAATTTGTCCCATGACGCAGCACGATAATCTTTTACGGGTTTGAGTCAGCTGACGGCATTAACACTTTTTAACTGTGGATATGCGACATACGGTATATTTTGAACTCCACTATGATCTTTGCTGACTGGCAGATAACAGCTGGCTATTCTCCAGTTAATTGCCATTTTCATTTCATTGATCATATCATCATCATCATCATCATCATCATCATCATATTCATTACATATCATAGATAACATTGTTGCAACAAGCCCCATGCGTATATATGCGAGAACATATACATGTGCGAGTCATCCAGCCTGTTGCCCATAGCATGGGGAACGTACCCCTCCGTGTATACGTCACTACAACGATCAGTAGCGATAACTCACAAAAAATATGAAAAAGCAAAGCGAAATAAAATAAACATTTAATCCCGGAATTGAACATGAGACTCATGTCTCTAGAAAAAAATGATAATAAAAAATAAATAAAATGAAAAACTGGCAACGCTCGCGACCTCGCGCCGCATCCTAATTTGCGATCCGGTTCCTCCCGAGCTCCTCCCTGACACCGTGAATTGCAGGGCGCCACGTTGGCAGCGTCCGACCGGCCCCGAGGATGTGGATGGGGATGGGGATCGGCGGGATCGGCAGGATTGGCAGGAGCGGAGCGGCGTTCGCGCTGTTGCCGTTCTCCTACGACTTCCCGCTGTGACTCCGTCTCGACTCCCAGAGTGGGAGTCAGAGGGTGGGGGGGGGGGGGCTTCCAGAGGGAGGAGGATGGAGGAGGCGGCGGAAGAGCACCCGCCCACCATGTTGGAGGAGGAAGTACGAGCAGGGTTTGCTGCCTGTTTGGACCCGCTGACTTTGGAATGCAAGGGACTCCCGGCGAATGGAGAAGGAGAGAGAGAGAGGGAGTGAGATAGAGAGAGGGAGGGAGGGAGGGAGAGAGAAGGGTTAGATCAGGAACACATCCGCCGTCAAGATGTTTTTGAAGCTAACAGGGAGTGAAGCTTCACCTCTTTCTTTGGCACGGGGCTCGCAGCTCCGTTTTTTTTGTTTTTTTTTTCGGGCGAGCTGCAAGGGTGCGATCCGGCCTGTCGCCTCGCATTTCACTCCCCCGGCCGAACCTCCCCGCCCGTACGAGCCGCCTGCCTCCAAATTCAAAATATCGTATTTGTTTTTCTGTCGTGCGACGCATTAGAGCACAATGATCGTATGATGAAGAATACGTTATTCCTCGGCATTAGCCCACAATGAGCGCAAATGGCAGACTATGTGTCAATAACATACCGATCAGCCACAACATTAAAACCACCTGCCTAATATTGTGTAGCTCCCCCTTGTGCCACCAAAACAGCTCTGACCCGTCAAGGCATGGACTCCACAAGACCCCTGAAGGTGTCCTGTGGTGTCTGGCACCAAGACGTTACCAGCAGATCCTTTAAGTCCTGTAAGTTGTGAGGTGGGGCCCCTAAGGACCGGGCATGTTGTTCTGGTTGTTCCAACGTTTTGGTGGGTGGTACATGTCAAAGTAACATCCACATGAATGCCAGGACCCAAGGTTTCCCACCATAACATTGCCCAGAGCATCACACGGCCTCCACCAACCTGTCTTCTTCCCATCCTGGTGCCATCTCTTCCCCAGGTAAACAACACACATACACCCAACCATCCACATGATGTAAAGGAAAACGTGACTCATCAGACCAGGCCGCCTTCTTCCATTGCTCCAAGGTCCAGTTCTGATGCTCACGTGCCCATTGTTGCCCAGGTGTCAAGGGCACTCTCACCGGTCTGCAGCTACACAAGCTGTGATGCACTGTGTGTTCTGACACCTTTCTATCACAGCAGCATTAACTTTTTCACCTATTTGTGCTACAGCAGCTCTTCTGTGGGATCGAACCAGACGGTCTAGCCTTCACTCCCCACGCTCATCAATGAGCCTTGGGCGCCCATGACCCTGTCGCCGGTTCACCGGCTGTCCTTCCTTGGACCACTTTTGGTAGGTGCTAACCACTGCATACCGGTAACACCACACAAGAGCTGTTGGTTTGGAGATGCTCTGACCCAGTCGTCTAGCCATCACAATTTGGCCCTTGTCAAAGTCCCTCAGATCCTTACGCTTGCCCCTATTTTCCTGCTTCCAACACATCGGTGTATTTGGATTATGTGATTCCTCTGCAGCACCCCACCTCGCCACACCAAGTTCAGGCCATGGCAAAAAGCTTTACAGTATATGTATATGTTTATATATTTATATAAAAAGTATTTTAATATATTTTTACGTATTAAAATATCTAACTTATTCTCCTGTTGCGCATTAGACCACAAAAAGCATGAATGGTGGAATATGTGTGAATGGCATACCTGGAATATGTAATTCTGATCACCCACCCCCGTCCCAAGTCAAGTGTACGAAGGAATTTATGAAATTATGAAAATATAGTATTTATTTCACGGGATGCATAAGACCACATTGAGCGCGAACGGCGGAATATGTGTGGATCATATATTGGGACGATGTGATTCCTATAATGTGACGAAATACATGCGCACCAGCCCCTATTCGGGTGCACCTTGGTATTTATGAAAATGCCAAATGAATGGCGAATGGTGGAATATGTGTGAATCACATATGAAGAAGAACATGTGATCCCCACCCCCCCCACCCCACCCCGCCCCTCCGCCTCCCTCCACCCCCCTCCATCCCCCTCCATCCCCCTTAATACTCAAGCGCGTCCTCCTCGAATGTCACTAAAAAACACAATTAGGTTCAAATTAAATCAGAATCTTTGCAGGAGGAGGACGTCGGCGCTCCGACGAAAAAAAAAAAATAAAAGCGGGAGGAAGAAGGAGAAATGATTAAAATAATTACAAATTGCGCCCTGACAAGCAAGAGCAAAATTTAGCCCACAGCCATTTGTCTGTAATTAGTTAATTAATCCTTACACAAATTATGAGCAATAACTCATCAAGCAGGACTTACCCATCACAAATTCAGCCGACTTGGATTTCTTCTGCTCAGGTTGCCGCCGAGCCTTCTGCCGCAACTTCTGGAGGGAAATTGTTAAATGAATAAATTAGCCGCAGTATGAAGATCATCATTTATGATCCGCAACTAACGCAGTGGGCCTTTTTTATTTTTTCCTCTCTCTCTCTCTCTCCCTCTCTCTCAAAACACGGGACGGGCGGGACGCCGCCGAAATGTCATTTAATTTACATCGCCGCTAAAGGGGTCAAGCGCTAATTGAACAACAGGAGTGGAAACAGGAAAATTGAATCATAAATAGATAAGAGAAGGTGACACGGATGCGTAATGAAGGTCACATTAAAATACTTCCTGCTTTTTTTATTCTATTTTTTTTTCTTCCGAAAACCGACGCTGCGTCCTGGAAAATGACGTCTTTTAATTACATTTATTTATTTATTTATTTATTTATTTATTTATTTATTTATTTATTTATTTATTATTATTATTATTGTTTTTTTACACAGACTTTGTGAGAGCGCATATGGAAATCATCCATTACTCATAACTTCACATAATTACACACATCGTCTAGAAGGAATACAGAGAAAATTAAAAAGCGGCTTGATAATAGGAACATGGATTCTGGATTTTATACTTTTGAAATTTTGGAGAATATTAGATATGGTATTTTATTATTAGTAAAAGCAATGATATACCCCCCCCCCCACCCCCGCCCAAAATGCCATTTTAAGCAAATTGCATCAAATAGAGCCAAAACTTCCAGCAAGGCATCCCATAATAAGCCGTTGTGCCCTCCTCTCTCTCTCTCTCTCTCTCTCTCTCTCTCTCTCTCTCTCTCCGAAGCAGTTTGTTAACTTTGATGTACGTCCCCGAGCATTCGTGCTTAATCGTGGGAGAGTGGGAATATTTTTTCCCAAAATAGTCTCGATACCCGTGATCCTGTGTGTGTGTGTGTGTGTGTGTGTGTGTGTGTGTGTGTGTGTGTGTGTGGTCATAAGCAGATAGAGGGAAGCATGACTATATTTCCTCCAAAATACACACATCACCACCAGCCTTTTAATTTTATTTTTGTTGCACAAGAAAAAATATACTACCATATGAATTATTATGGCGCGAATGAGGCCGAAAAAAACGTCTAGTTCACGCCATGGGATATATGTTTGTATTATATATTTATATATGTATATTATATATTTATATGATATATGTATATATTTATTATTATTTCATATATATTTTAGGTCTTGGTTAAATCCACAGTGTTTTGAAATGGGTAGGTGGTCCGCATGGAAAAAAGGAGGGAGGAGCGGAGGGTCCTCCTTCCTTTGAAATCAATCAGTATGTGGTAAAAAAAAAAAAAAAAAAGAAAAGAAAGAAAGAGAGGAAAAAAGAGGAAGAGAGGAGCAGCAAGAGGTAAAAATAACAAAAAGCAGTTGTTTGTTGTTAGCGATATGTTTACGCAGGGGTTCACCATATAAAAGAGCTCTTTATTTTGTTGTTGTTTTTTAAAGCCCTCGTTTTCATGCAGATACCCCGTGTTTGTATACGCTATTTCATTTCAAAGACCAAAATCAAGGGGGTTTTCGGACGGATGGATGGGCGGATGGATGGATGGATGGATGGATGGATGGCTGGGCGGAGGGATGGATTGAACGACAGAGGCATTAAAGGAGTGGAAGACTACTTCCAGACCAATCTGGAAAACAGGAGGATTTTTTTTTCGCGTTCCCGACAGCGTTCATTTGCACTACTTATCAAATTGTGACAAATTTTAAAAGAAAAAAAGGCAATTGTGTTTTTAACTAATAGGACTACTTTACTGAAGTTTGTTTGGGTGCAACGTCCCCGAACCCGGGTTTGCAGAAGTCCTGGGAAATACAACTCGCAAACTAAGTAGATAATGGCCCCGCTAACGAGGAAATGACATATAATGAGCCATGCTCCCCGTGCCAGGGCCGCTTAACACTGCTCTGTTATTATACTGCAGGTCCAGTTTGGTTAATAACAATACCTATTTTGGACTTTTTTTTTCTTTTTCAGTGATTCATTTGAAACTATTAAATATGATTTCTTTATTTGTGCATCAGTGTATTTATGCATCTATTGATCTATTCATTTATTAATTTATTTTTCATTTGATTCGTGTATCTATTAATTTATTCATTTCTTATTTATCTATTTATTTATCTCTTTTTCTATTTATTTTTGTAATTGCCTATTTTTCTATTTATTAATTGATTGATCTTTTGGTCTGTTTATTTATTTTCCTGTTTATTCATTTATTCTTAGGAATAGGTATTTATTTTCCTATTAACTTCCTATGTGAAAACGCAACTCGACTACATATAAAAAAAATAAAAACAATAACTACGGACTTATTTCCACTGATGTTCCACTACGGCCAGTCAAGGACATTTAAAATATTTCTGGAACGTTCTTATCAGAATGAGTATTTAAAAAAAGGAACACAATGAGGAAAAAAAGATCCGTTGCTTGGGCTGGTGCTGTTTGTGTTGCTTGTTTGACGGTTGCAATTAATCATCAAATTAGCACAATGTGGGAGGATAACAGGCGTTTTTTTTATTCCTCCCATCGTTGCCATTGCGCTTTATTTTATTTTTTGCCCTTGAGACTCGAGGCGCTACGAAAGTGGGGGGTGGGGTGAAAAAAAACACAGTCCCTGCATTATCTTGTCATTCTCTGGGAAAAAGGAGTGTTTAGTATTGAATTGAGCTATTGCATTTATTTAAACCCGAATGTCTATATATATAATATAATATACTATTTACACATATTTTTAATTATTATTCATTTATTACTGTATTTCTTGTTCCACTTATGTTGTTGAGCTGTTTATATATTTTTTTATTTTTTTATTTAAAAAAAATAGTGAATTTAGTGCTTATAGCCTTTCATTCTGGACTCCATGTTCCCCACTAAGCTGCTGCAACGCCCCAATAAAGTGCCAATAAAATACTATTTCAAATGACCTGATATCATCTTAAAGCTTTGTTGTAAGCAGCTGGTGACGGGGTGATGGTGTCTAGTATCATAGGGTAGGAATAGACTCTTACATATATATATATATATAACCTTAATAACCATTACTAAGTAAGTAAAAGTCCACACCAGGAAAACAGGGTTACAGTAGGGACACCCCCGGCCTAAACGCGTTGGGGTGGTTGTCAGTAAAAATCGAGTCTCCGCCTAGGGAGCGTGGTGAAAGAGCTCAATACCAGGACCCCACAAGATCAAACGACGACGCTCCCCAACCGGACGAACGTGCAGATGTCCGGCGTTTCAAAACAAAAACACAGAAAAAAAAACAACAATGACGCTCCCTGACCGGACGGAAATAATGGGGGGAGGGTGGGGAAGGGGTTAAAACCAGATATCCAGATTGTCGTGTTTTATTTTTGGAGCGGCCCCAACTAATATCGCACGCGCACGCCGAGCGTGAATAAATGTAAGCGATGGCGGCACATCGCTCCAACGCCCAGCTCCGTGCCAAGAAAGGGGAAGAGGAAGAGAGAGAAAACAAACTGGGAAAACGGTGCGAGAACTCGGACGAAAAAGAAAAGCCCCTGAGTTCATCCTCGTCATCCGACGGCATCTTCATCTGTGTTTACCTCCCTCCTCCCGCCAGACTTTCTTTCTTTCTTTCTTTCTTTCTTTCTTTCTTTCCTTCTTTCTTTCTCTCTTTCTCTCTTCCTTCCTCCCCCCTTTTCATTCCACGTTGCTAGCACGCTTACTGCTTACTTTGCAGTCGACGTGCAACGAGAGGGCGGGGCGCGGGCGCGGGCGGGGGCGGGGTGGGGTTGGGGGGGGCGGTCGTTTTCAGAAATGGTGACAAGAGGTAACGTTTTTTTATTTTTTTATTTCCTTCATTTCTATTCTTGTTTTTTGTTTTTTTGGGGGGGGGGGGGGGTGTGATTGTTGTCAGAAGGAATTGGGCACAACAAACGCCTCGTTCCGTTCCGTTCCGTTCCGTTCCGGGGGGAGGGAGGGTGGGGGGCTGGTGGGCGCCGACCAGCTAGGAAGTGAGTTTTGCATACTGTACGGATCAGCGCCCAGTTCAGTCCAGTCACATCCCATCCGCCGTCAAACCCACTGTGCTTCATGAAACCGTCAGCCCTCATTTACGTCTGCCGCCTGTTCTTCCCTCCCTCCCTCCCTCTCGCTCTCCCTCTCTCTCTCTCTCTCTCTCTCTGTACGGTAAACAAGCCCCCACGCCCCCACTCCCCCCGCCCCCCACTCCCTCCTGCCCCTCCCACCATGGCATACCCGTGGCAAAACACACGGTGCCAACATCAGAAAGCGGCGAAATATGCTCTTTCTTTGTCCCTGATCCGATCAGTCAACGGAGAAAACCCCCCCATTTACCGATCCCCCTGAACGAGCCGAACCGGACGGGTCGGACGAAAATCCGCAAACGCAATTTGTTCATTTGTTTGTTGAGTCATGTTCCCTGGAGTGGGGCCTTCCCGCTTCCTCCTCAAATCTTCTTCCCAGACACCGCGGAGAGAAAAAAAAAGTCGATCACCCCGTCCCAACGCCGGGGCCTCGAACGAGACGAAACGGACGAATCGGCCAAAAATTCAAACCTTATTTGCTCGTTGTTTTATTTATTTATTTGTTTATAAACTCTTATTTACTCTGGGGAATATGGTAGGAATTGATCCAAAAATGGCCACTCAATTTCTTCTTCAAATTGTCGTTCAAAGCAGCACGAGCAAAGAGAACTTGATAATCCTCTCTAAACGCCGGGGTCTCGAATGAGCCGAAACGGACCATTCAACCGTAAATTTCTAGTTTTAAAGAGTAATTTCCCCCGGAGTGAATGGTAAGCATGGAGGCGTTGATAGAAAAATCACCTCTTCCCCATTTTTTTTCCCTCAATTTTTCTTCCAATACACCACAAGCAAAAAATAAAAACCTGCTAATCTTTTCCAGAGGCCAGGGGTCACCGAATGAGCCCACACGGACGGATCAGCCAAAGAATTCGAAACCTCATTTCCTTCTTTTTTTTCGCCGCCTCAACCCGACGTTTCCACGCAAGCACAACTCACATAGACGTGCATGACTTTCTGGGAATGATATAAGCCAAAATGACTTTTTCGCCAGCTTCTGTGGAAATTAAATCTACAATATGCGTTCCTCAATGACTTCTCAATGGGAATTTGCGATTTGGTTCTAACCGTTTTGGTTTTTTTCGGATTTCAAGTGTAAGTGTAATGGAAGGGCCAGATCAAATGAATGCCCCACGCACAGTCATATAATGAAGTGGTTCTTGGTGGAATGTGTGCATGTTTTTAAAGACATTGTTATGACTTAGTAATTACATACAGTAGTCATAACTTATCCATTGTGAGCCTTGTCGGAGTTACTGTATATTGGTGTATTATTGTATACAATTGTATTCATCTCTTACAGCCTCCATACTTATATTTTACACATGCAGCCTTTAACTTACTTTAACCAAACTTAACTTAACAGCTTTGAGCTTTTTCATTTACCCTAACTTGACTCATCCTGTGCATAGAACGTCTTTATGTATATTCTGTATATTTTTCCTTTTCTATATTTGGCAATTTTTGTTTTTGTTCATTTTTTATTCTTTTAATTTTTTCCACACTGTTAAGCTTTGTTTTCTTATTGACGGTAACTGTACGTACAGCAATGCAGCCGATGGCGAATAATACAGATTGTAAATCTGATTGTGACGTCTCAACGGCGCTACTCTCAAGGCCGCGCTAAGCTGACGCGACCCAATCAAGGATGAAAACTGCCGCCGTACCCGTGCCATCCACATGCTCTTGGGATGCGGAACCGGTCGATGAAATGATCTTCAGTCGTGAAAGGCCGTAACGGCAAAATGACAAACAATTAATCAAAAACGCCAGATTATTCAAATTTCAAGGGATAAGGTCTGTGAAATAAAAGCGTCTCCTTCTTTCCTCCTCCTCATAATGTATAAGCACGTTTTTCGTTTTTTCCGGGGTGCAGTCTGAGAAGTTCACGGTAATTGTGAGCCACCAAACAGTTTCCTTATTAAACAACAACCGCGTCGGGTTTTGCGTAGACAGAAAACATAATTAGTATTCAAGCTTAATTAATCTACGCTGGCCCCCTTTAAGTGAATTAGTCAATTATTTATGCATGTGTGCTCCTTTGATGCTAACAGATTATGTATGTTACTGGGGGAGAGAACCTTGGAAAAAAAAAATGGGAAGAAAATGACTTTGAAAACTTTCCGCCGGAAAAATGTCACCACAAGCTGCCGCGGTCACAGGGAAAATTACAGCATCAGCATAGACCATTAAAATGTTTTTAAAAGGTTGTTTATGTTTATGACTATATTATTATTTTTGTTGTTATTATTATTATTATTATTATTATTATTATTATTATAACATACATTATTATTATTATTATTATTATTATTATATTAATATATAAATATATTAATATAAAAATATTATTAATATTTATATATTTCATTAGAATATTAGTAGCATTACATAGTGAATTATTATTATTATTATTATTATTATTAATAATAATAATAATAATAATAATAATAATAATAATAATAATAATAATAATAAAAGCGAAGTAAGAAATACATAAAAATCTCAATCTATCGAAAATATCTATCTATCTATCTATCTATCTATCCATCTATCTTTCTATCTATCTATCTATCTATCTATCTATCTATCTATCTATCCATCTCTCTGTCTATCTATCTATCTATCTATCTATCTATCTATCTATCTATCTATCTATCTATCTATCTATCTATCTATCTATCTATCTATCTATCTATCTATCTATCTATCTATCCATCTATCTATCTATCTATCTATCTATCTATCTATCTATCTATCTATCCATCTCTCTGTCTATCTATCTATCTATCTATCTATCTATCTATCTATCTATCTATCTATCTATCTATCTATCTATCTATCTAAATCTCCAAAACCGTCAACATCCCACCAATCATCCGATCAAATCACCAATGAGAAGAAAAGAAATGTCATATTCTGGGAGACGAAACAATTGGGCTAAGTACGTTCAAGGTCTTCCCTGGGATCATGGGAACTCCTGGGGAGTTTCAAGGGCCTTTTTGTTTTCCTCCCCCCCTTGAGAACCGGGCACCGGCCTCTGCTCCCCCCCAACCACACACACACACACAGACACCCTTCCCCCCGTCTAAAACCCAGAGGCGGCGGCGGATAGAGGAATGCTAAATGTCAATGGTTAGACGTTGCCAGCACCTTCAGACAGACAGAGAGAGAACGAGCGAGAGAGGGGGGGGGGTAAAGGTGTAGCGCCCGACCCCTCCACCCGGGCCGCTAACCAACAGGGAAGGCGGGGAAGTGAGACTTTACTCACATCGCCGAAGGTGTCCATCTCCACCGCCGAGCGGCCGGGGAGAGAGCACGGCCGCCTGACCCCCATCGCCGAACCAGGGGAGTGGAGGGGTGGAGGGGGTGGAGGGGTGGAGGGAAAAATGAACAAGAAAACAAAACATCACGTGTCGCGGTGCTTCAGAAAGTGGAGGTTCTGCAGTTCTGCGGCGTTCGACTCTTTGAAAGCCACAAATCCTTCATTCCGCGGCCGTGTTATGATGTCTCTGAATATTTACAAAACGCCAAATCTCCATCACGCATCTCCAGAAAGGGGGAGACCGAGAGGGATAACAAACAATGTTTATTTATCATCACGGACGCCCAAATTATTTCCCCTTTCATTATCGCGACGGTTTATTTCGTTTATGTCCGCTGTGATATCATTGGGTGTTTTTATTTCGGCGTCTTTTTTTCCTTCTTCTACCTATGGTAATTCGCACGGGCTCACACAAGTTTCGTTTTTGTGCTGAAATAGCAAAACAAACCCGGGGCAAAATGTGAAAGATTATCCCCCGTACCGATGCGAGCGCTGGTTGGTGGTGGTGGTGGTGGTGGTGGTGGTGGGGGAGGGGGGTGGACCGGGGTGAAACGTTATACTTTTTCACGGCGGAACGCAGCTCCGCCGGGTGTGATTGAAAAACATGTAAAGCTATTGAATCTGTGCTGTGTGTGTATGTGTGTGTGTGTGTGTGTGTGTGTGTGTGTGTGTGTGTGTGTGTGTGTGTCTGTTTATGTGTGTGTCTGTCTGTTTATGTGTGTGTGTGTGTGTGTGTGTGTGTGTGTGTGTGTGTCCGTCTGTCTGTTTATGTGTGTGTGTGTGTGTGTGTGTGTGTGTGTGTGTCTGTGTGTGTGTGTGTGTGTGTGTGTGTGTGTGTGTGTGTGTGTGTGTGCTTGTGTGCGTGCTTGCGCGTGTATGTGTGTGTGTGTGTGTGCGAGGGAGACGGAGTGTTGTAACAAGTGGGCCGGTGTTTTTGTAATTGTTTCAAATTACGTCCCGGCCGTAATAACTCAGCGAAAGCCGAGCCGTGCACGCTCGAACCCGGTTGGGAGCAGAGACGGCGGGATAACCGTGCACGCTATTCAGAAAAATGGAAAGAAAAAAACCCACGTTGTTAATAACTACCGGGGGTGAAAACAATTATAATATCTCTTCAGCTCTGTTTGCAGCCATCGGCATCACAATCAGAATCACAATCGGATCCAGAATCTGTTTTTTTTTCGGCCAAGTACTGGAGTGCTGTATGGAGAATTTGTATTAAAAAAAATGTTTAACAGCTAAAGATATCAATATCAAAGATTTTAAAAAACACAGAAAAATAATTTAAAAAAAAAGAAGCAAAATATACAATACAGTACAAATAAACACAATAGACAAATATACAAAGAACATAACCAATAAAAACCGAAAATAGACAATATGCAAAAATGTATATAATATAAAAAAATGATTCATTTTACAGGAGAAATTAAGTGTTAGTGGTAATATGGTTGCTAGTACTACTTTACAATTGATGGGTATACTATATGAGATGAATACATATAACATTTGTAGGAAATATGTATACAATATCCGGGTATGGGTAAACAAGCAAATAGTCAGTATAAATGATTTGTATATTAATACTAAGTTATTACAATGTTATTACAGTATTATCACATTATTACACTATATTGCATTATCTACACTACTATTGAAAACTATTAAATCTACATCTGGATAATGTGTATTGAAGATAATTTCCTTTACATGTTGGAACTGTTCAATCCAACACTTTTCAACACATCTGAATCATATTTTTGTTTTGTTTGGCTACCAATGGAGACGGGGGTATGCGCAAATGTTTTCTGAATTTTATACACGTGTATCCGTAGTGAGGGGAAAATGAGTCGTAAAAACCGCTCGCCAAACCGTTTGCGAGCTGCCAAATCCTGGCTGTCAAACAACACAAGCAACACTGCCAAATGATTGTTAACCACGGAAACAACTTGACTCACTTTTCTGCTTAAGATGCAGGCTTCCTGTCAAATACCAGATGAATATATTACAGTTTATTGGATTTTTTTTTTTTTCACACACATTATCATCTGGGTTTTGGACTTGGACACCCGCGCGATTCCAAAGCGATGACTCCCCTATGAGGTCACCGGCGTGTTAAATTATCTCCTGATTCCGCTAAACAAGATACCCATGGCAAAAACGCACGGTGCCAACACCAGGAAGCGATGAAAGATCCCCTTCGCTGGAAAACATTTGTTTCTGATCTGATCAATCCGATCGAACTCTTTATTACCAATCCTCTCCGAATGCCGGGATCTTAAATGAGCCGAAATGGACGGATCGGCCAGGAATCAAAACCTTCCCAGGAGTGAGTCGTTTTCGTGAAGGAATCGATGCCAAAAATAGCCAGCAGTCTTCCCCATTTCTTCATCAGATTTGAATGCACCACACGCAAAAAAAACTTAACACGGGTCTTCCTCCACTGTCAAACTACTCAGCGACTACCTTTAATTGTTTGGACGGCCCTGTCCCGTCGTGCTAAAAGCCAACCCGGCGACGGCGGGGCCGGTGTTTTGGGCCAGACACGGCCCAGACCATAAACCTGGAGCCTTCCCTCAGAGGTTCATTGTTTTGAAAAGGCGATGAAACTCGATCGTCACCCAGGGACGCGGACCCCTTTGCTCACCGCACCGCCGAGCATTTGACCTTCCCCCGAGGCGGCCTGTTGCTTCGCCTGCGACGAGAGCCAACGTCTCGCCAGATGAGGGTTCACGCCACCGATAATGGGGTTAGAAAAAGGGGTCGGAAAAGGCAAGAAAAAGGCTGGACCGTCTACAACGCACTCGGGCCAAAAGAGGAGCTTCGTCGTCCAGGGTGACAGGGTGCCCCCTTTGCGCCTAAGAAGAACTTCGGATATCATTCAGGGTAACAATGTCCTTCAGTCAAGCAACTACTCATGGAAAAAAAACGCGTTTGGCTTCATCCAATTGCTCCCACTTTAGCAAACTCAAAACACCTTGCACCCTAACGACAAATGTAACCTGACTCCAGTCGGTCACGCACGCGGTGTATCCCTACTGCCGCCGTCGTGCGAGAAACGTCCTTATTCATCCACATATCAGTTTCCTACCGTCGGTTTATTCGTAGAATAAGAGGCATTTTACCTTTCGAGGCCCGAGTTCTCCCCGCTGGAGGTGGACTGCATCGCGGTTGTCAAGGCGCCGGTGACGCCGTCCCCGGTTGTCTCAGGTAACCGTCCGTTGCACTCCTGGGTTTCCGGTGACCGTCAAACAGGTGCAACCAGAGAAAGTCGGAGTTGCATAATTCAGAGAGACAGACCAAAGGTTCTTCGCCGCAACAGGACCACACCTTGTTGCCAGTGTGTCATTCCTCTGAAAGGAACCACAGATATGAAGGGCGCATGAGAGACGACTGCGGAACCAGGAGGGTGGTGAGCGTGATTGTCGTTCAAGTTTCAGGGAAGCGATGAAAACGATAACAGACACGACCCTCGTCATGGTCGGGACGGTACCTAGATAAAGTTTCAAACCCTGGAAAATGTTTCGTTGGCCAGATGGCACCACCACCCCCCTCCATCCCCACTTTGTGTTTTGAATGGCTTTTCATTATTCATGTGGAGCGTTCCCTCCAAAAGACAGCGAGAGAGAGGGAGAGAGAAATCGATTATGGTTAGGGTTAGCATTAAGATTAGAGTTAGGGTTAGGGTGAGGGTTGGTCGTGTAATTCAATAATTTCACTTTGGATCTGCTTTACTCATGATGCACAATGATTCATGACAATAGGCTGACTTCACTACATTTACTAACTCATCAGTCCTGCAAAAGGGCCTCCGCATTCCGTGGTGTTGATGGGTGAGCGCTCAACTTCCCGGCGACCAGACTGCACAGCAACGGTCGACGGCGGCCAAAGCCCGGTTGCCGAGCCTTTGATACTGCGACGTGAGCCGCTTCGTCACCTGTGGGTACCGATCGACGTTACGCCCCCCCCGAGAGGCCACGTCCCCACACTGTTGTCAACATCAACGCAGGGTTATGACAATTCACCCAAAGCAGCTGCCCACACATGAGTTATTCGTCGCCGGGGTAGGGTGGGGTGTGGCGGGGTGTGGTTGGGAGGGTAAACCCATTCTTCATGCAGAAATGTCCAAGCCAGCCACCCGGCCGCTGCAAAGAATAGTGAAGAATCACCAGGCGGGTTTATTAATGACCTGGAAAGCTACCGGGGCCACCGGTGGCCTTTTCAGCAGAACAAGAAGGATGGCTCGCCTGTTGATATTCAAACAGGGAATAAGAATCAATGCCTTTGTTTGCTTGTTTGCTTTTGTTTCAGGATTATGTGCGCAGCCAAAGAGGCACAGCCGATTAGCCCCCGCGATGCGGCGATCAATCAGATGCATAATCCGCGGCTGCAGCGATCCGCCGGACGCCCGTCGTTATCCGGTGCGCCTGCACGGGCGGCAGATCATTGAGCGTCCTCGCACCCGTTCAAGCGGCTGCGCCGTTCAAGCGGCTGCGCCGTGCGCGCGGCGAACGGGTGCGTCCAGCCGCGTGGACGGCCCCCTGTTTTCCGGTTAAGCCCCCCCCCCTCAGATCGTTCCTACGATTAGGATGGGATACGGACCCCCCCCCCCCCCCCGCTAGATCTGCGATCTTATTCAATTAATTCCCCCCGGCGCGGGGCAGGAGAGCGGGTAATGATGTTATCTCACCTAATTAACCTGTGTGGGGGGGCGGACTCAACCCGGGGACAGCGTCCGCTCATCCTTCAAGTGTTCATTATTATCATTGCAATCGTTATCGTAAAGTGACTAACTTATGACGCGGGGCCCTTATACCACTTATTAATCTCTCAATCGTGCTCGTATTTTTTCCTTCCCCCTTATCCCTAATGTGTGTGTGTGCGTGGGGGGCGGGGGGGGGGGGGGGGGGGTGCTTTGAGGTCATTTTTAATTGGCGCTGAAAGGAGGGTGAAGTCGAGCGCGGCTAACTAAACGAACTTCAAATTTTGGTCAAAGCGTCGATTTGAGCGTTTGCGACTGGAGATACTTCCCGTCGTCTTGCTTTTTTTTTTTCTTTTTTTTTTCCCCCTCTCAGAGTGTCAGCGTCCACTTACTAGCGCGGCCGATCGATAGCCCTCATCGGGTGATGTGTCATTAGTTAATCGGGTATCGACGGCGGGGGTATTGACGCTCAGGCTAATTAATCTCGGCCGCGGCGTTTCCTTAATTACGTTCTTCGTCTTGGCCCGCCATCGGCAGGGCCGCCCCGTCCGGCTCAACGCTAAGTAACTGTCAGGGCCCTCTCCGTGTTCTTTTCTCCCCTGTTTTGGCAGCTTTTGTCCTTTTCCAAATACATTTTTGGGATTATTTTGTTATTTTTTTTCATTGCATTTTTATTAACGCAATGCAATGCCTGAAGATCAAAGGTTTGCTCTGATTTGTCTGATTCCACCTTTAAAATCAGACTCATATGTACATATATATATATATATACTACAGATACATATATGTAGTATATACTCATGCACATATAAAAAAAACTCTCTTTTTTGTTTTTTTTTTCCAAGACTCATATATTACGATCGTTATTATACAAAATTACATTTTATTATATAGAAATATATATATATATATATATATATATATATATATATATATATATATATATGTATCCTCTTTTAATCCTCTCTCTTTTATCTTTTGTTCAGTTTTATATATTTATATTTTGATATATTTTTTGATATTTTATAGTTATATTCCATTGTTTATATTTTAATATACTTCCATAACATATTTATATATATTCAATAAATACTATTGAGTTATATTTATTTAAAATATTATTAAAAAATAACACAAAAAAAACCTAATACAAAATAATAAAAAAACACAACAACAACAACAAAAACGAAACAATCACGTCGTTATGTTTGACTTTGCTTCCCTCTTTGAATCCAAATGCGCCCACGCCGTCGTCGCGGCAACCCGAGCGTTATTAAACATTAACAACCGGCGGCCATTAAAATCGGCTCCAACCACTCCACCCAGCACCACTCCTCCCACACCCACCCCTGTGCTCGCGCTTGTGTGTGTGTGTGTGTGTGTGTGTGTGCGTGTGTGTGTGTGTGTGTGTGTGCGTGTGTACGCGCATCGCTCACATTGCGTGTGGATTGGCACGCGGCGGCGATCGATAGCGGCGTGCACCTGAAGG
Organism: Zeus faber; assembly: GCF_960531495.2. Taxonomy (NCBI): domain Eukaryota; kingdom Metazoa; phylum Chordata; class Actinopteri; order Zeiformes; family Zeidae; genus Zeus; species Zeus faber. Next base: position 10,094,954 of record NC_137206.1, on the reverse strand, counting down.
TGACCCCAACCGGCGGCGTCACTGCGGGGCTCCTCCACCTCTCTCCTCCACACGTTGCTCCCGAAACCGCAAAAAAAAAAACCTCTCAGCCGCCGCCGCCGCCGTGGGTTTGATTATTGTTTATAGATACAGCTGAGAATTAAAGGCATGGCCCGCAGGCAGCATAATTATTTACAGCTGAAAACTCATATCATTACCAGCAGGCTCCTAATTGCCAGAAGTAATATCAATGTTAGTTGATTAAGTCGTTTTTTTAGTTTTTTTAGGGTTTTTTTTCGCAGAGATTGTTTCCCTCAGCATATGGGAGGGGGTGACTCTCTATCTCAATACAGCTGTTCATCCCGCTTGACTTTCTCCCTTTTCTCTTCATTTCCCTGCCTTTTTTCTCATTCCAAAACAACGATACGGCCGATCGATCGCGGCGCGCCGTGCTTTTTTGTTGTTTGGCTAAGAAGGAGAAGGTCAAAGCCAAAGGAAGAAAAAAAAATGATAATCCATCCCGGCGAAGATTTTATTTTTTATTTTTTTCATTCTTAAATAGATACAGATGTGACACGCAAGTGGGGGGCGCGGCGGCGGGACCGGGGGTGATGGAGACCAATAGCTATAGACTTAATTTACGATCATATGATTTATTAGAGCCAATGTTTATTTGGCCTGGACCCGCCCACCTAGCCACCCCGCCCCGATCGAGACGTCAAAATATTTCATCCCGCGCTTAAGTCCCAGAGAAAAGACGAGGCTATTAATAACGCTGCCCCCCGTGAAAAGGGGGAAAAATACATAAACCTCGAAGGCTCACTTTATTATTCACGTGTAGATTAGTCAAATATGACTGGCGGCTCCAGGAATAGTTATTCAGACCTTAGCCGGCGAATCCCAGAGATAAGGGTTTTTTTTTTTTTTTGCTTATGTCCACTATAACTTTAAAGTTATTTTTTTATCAGCAGAAATACGTTACGCTACTGAGGTATAGAGTAGACATAACTATTGCATAGAGGTATGCTGCTCTGATATGCCTTGATTTTCAGAATCCCAGTTTAGCTCTTAACTAGCAACAAGTGTGTGCGATTGTATTTTATGCACACTTTACCTGTGATTATTGACGAAATTCCCTTTAATGAACAAGCTCTGGGCACTGCCCAAACCATTAGGAAACACATGCATACCTGTAGCTACGGCGGCCGACACGTGCAATTAATGGAGGCTGCTTTCTTCTGCATGTTTTTACTGGGAGTTCTTGCAATGTTCTATGGAGGAAACTCCGCCTGAGCACTGGGAGAACATGCAAACTCCACACAGAAAGACCCCTAATGGGGAGATAACCCACTGGAATGTGGTGCCAACAGTGCCCTAGGCGGGAATCGCACCTGGGACCTTCTTGCTGTAAAGCAGCAGTACAATGCACTGTGCCACCGTGCCACAGTGGAAATATATCGATCTACAGTATATCTAATATCTCAAACAAGACAATTCTGCTCTTTTTTAACCTAAACTGCATTTGTTCCTATTCCATTTGGATTCAGGATTGGTTGAAGCTATTCGCTCAGTACTGGATCAATTTAAAAGATTGTGACGCCAATCACTCGCGTTGACTCCAAATTATTTGAAGAAAATAAGGTTAGGTTAGGTTAAGGTTGAAAAAAATTCCAAAGTTTTCCTTTAAGTTTCGTCAAGGACCCCTCAATTCTTGTTCTTCCCTTTTGTTCGTCTCAAACTAAAGAGGACCCAGAATAGCGCCTTGTGGAGTCCCGATGAGCATCGTCTATGACGATTCATAGAGATAACCTTGGAAACAAAATACCACCACATCTTCCAGATCACATCATTGTTTCTTGGTAGGATGCATCACATCTTTTGGGGGGCGGGCGGGGGGGGGTTAATAAATAAAAAAAATTAATATAGCCCGAAAGCATTAAGGATTGTGTCCACAGGGCGGTTTGAGGATCGCAGGAATCCCGTCTCAGGGCATCCCGGAATTAAAATTGTTCAGAGGAGTGGAATGATTATTAAAAAGGGCAACGAAAATAATAATTAAAAAAACGGGCCTGGGGTGATCATTAGGGCATGATCTCATAAAAATCCGGACCAAAGGGTGGGGGTGGAGAAATATCCCAATGACCAACAAGGGGATGTCTGCCATGCGACCGGGTAGCTTCCCTTAAAAAGCCTTTATTATGTGACTCTCGAAAAGGCGGTGAATCTGCTTCTTTGAAACGCTCGGGGGACATCGGGACGGGGTGATCGTCGGGGATGAGATTTTGCGCCATAATTGCGTTTTCTCTTCCGTCTTTGTTGTCCATCGGTGGCGGCCGCGGTGATGTAATTGCGCGGCGGAGGAGGTCCCCCCCCGCCCGCCATCGCTTAACAAGGGGGTCAAGAGGCTGTCGGCGGTGGTGTGTCAGCGGTTCACTGGGGTGAAAAACACGGAACGCGATATGGAAGAGGAGACGCTATGTGAAACAGAAATGACTCAGTCCATTTAATGTGGCCCCCACTGCCGAGGGCCACAGGGTGAACCGCAGACAATATGTATAAGAAACATAGAGAACTAGCGGTAAAATGTTTGGCTCTTTTTCGAGATTCGGTTCCGGGAGAGCGACTCGTTTCAGTTTCCCAACTCGTTCGGCTCTGAGTCGTGAACGGCATACTCGCAAGAATCATTCAATTCTGTCGTGATCACTTATTTTGGTGGAATGCAAACTCAGAATGGCTATGAATCTCATTCAATGTGAATTATGTGAAATGCTTTGACCTTTTTTACCCGCATTAATTCAATCCTCAGCAATTATTTTCATATTGTGACTCGCGAGTCTAAGATCCACTCGGTCCTCCTCCTCTCGCTCTCTTTCTCTCTCTCTCTCTCTCTCTCTCTCTCACGTTCTCACTGAATTGAAACTCAGTGTCAGCTGCTCTGCGCTTTTAATTTGCAAAATGGAGATTCCGACTCTTTTGCCAGGGTGATCTGGCGTCATCGTCAATCGTTTGCAAGGCACGACAGCATATAGAGCCATTGATGAGAAAGATGTGGAAAATTTGACAAAGGACAAAGAAAATCATGTTATCCTCGAACATACAACAGCTCATGGATGGATAATGGACTTTATTTCGAGCCCACATTTCTCCATCTGCGTTCACACAAGGAAAAAGTTTGCATTTGATGTCGGTGCGATTAGATATTTCAGATATGTCATCGGATCACAGCCCTTCTTGTCTTCTGCGGCTCCACAATGGAGCCTGTGTTTCCCCGGCCGTCGTTTCTCGGCCCAGATAGGAGGGTGATTATAACAATTAGGAGACCGTTTGCCACTCCGCAGTTTAAATTCCTCAGAGATAGTGCGATGGCACTCTAAGGCGGCCGCTTGTGGAGCGGAAACCCTGGCGACTCGGAAAACACGGCGGAAAGATAGCGCGGCGCAAACAATTTATTTCTCTAAGCGCCCAAAGTGCTGATAAGTGATTGTTACGAGATAAACCTGTCAAAACAGCTGTACGACTCTGTCAGAAAGTGCATTTGAAATCATTCAGATCCCTTATCCCTTATAGAGCGCCCTTATTTATTGCATTTTTTTTTTCATCGGCGCAAAACCGAGGCCAACCAGGGCAATTTCTAGGCTATTTCTTAAAGTATTTCGCATTTTAGAAACCCTTTTCCATTTTATTTTCTATCCAACACCTGACCTATCAACACGTATGATGGGTACATGTTTTTCTTTTTCTGTTTTTCGGGTCACTTAAATATTCCATCGCGAGAGATACATTTTCTATCCAGAATCTGACAGGTTATTATTCCGTTTTTCAGGTTCACTACCGCACGCACACACACACACACACACACACACACACACACACACACACACACAGACACGCGCGTGCGTACAGGCCTATCTGTGGAAACGTTTCACCGTTTTAACCCGTTTGAAATGTAAATATAATGGCGACGGCTGGGTAGCACGCTCGCTGAGCTATTCATGGTAGTGCGCGTGTCCTTTGCCCCGCGCCTTTTAAGTCCGTTTAAAAGGTATAGTGTTCGCTCTGTGAGTTTAACCTGGATCTCTTTTGAACTTTTAATGATCCATTTCCTACAGTTAATGATTCAACGCCGGCTTTTACTACTGTGTGTGCGTTGACATATTAACGCAAAAAGGCAAAACAAGGACAGCTTTACACCTCACGTTCGCTTTCTTTACCAGGAACTCTGTGCTATGACTCACTGTAATAAGTCGACAGGCTTTAAATGAATAAATATAATACATTTACGGTTTTTTTGACCACAGAGATAACATTTGCACAATGCCATATCCTCCACAGTGCTATTTTAGCTAAAGCTTATTTAGGAAAATGATAATAATAATAATAATAATAATAATAATAATAATAATAATAATAATAATAATAATAATAATAATAAAAATACATGTACAATACAATAAAAATATAAATAATCTAAAAGTAATGAATACTTAAATAAATATATGGATAAATAAAAACTCAAATACAATAAAATAAAATCAAATAAATAACACAATCACAGCATCTGTGGATATGAAATGCAGAAGCCTTACAATATGAATCTACAATTGTAAAATGTTAATTCTGGAACGGCAAAAATCTGAGCTTTGTTTTACTATATATTTAGAAATTTCACCTATAGGCAATTTTTCCATTCAAAGGTTGAATGGCACGTCAAGTCACTATTCCATAAAATTTACGGCAGATAATTTATTCTAGTTACAGCATTATACTCGAGAAAAATAGAAATAAACAGCAAAACAAATGAAATGAAAGAACTGCAAATATGTGCAAAAAGATGTAATAATGTCGCTTGTTTTTATTTGTTTTAAGTGAGATGAAGTGAAAATGGACATGAAGTGCTGGTAGATTTGATTTGCTATGTATTACGCACTATTGATTAATAGTAAACATTCATTTTTCTCATGGAACGTAAAACCTATTGAAATGGAGTAAACTTTATTTTCCAGCTAATATCCACTGGAGCACTTTTACTTTCAGCATCAGGAAATGTGAGCCATACTTTCTACAGGTTATCATAATTACATCTTTACAGAAAAAACGTGTTTTCAGTTATTTAATAGAGCTATTTGCTGGAATGGAATAAAATTGTATTTTTATTCGGATGAATGTTAGTTGTTACAGCTGCCCAGAAGTGCAAGTCAGAGAAGAGATAAGAAATAAAAATGAACTTCAATAAAACATATGTACACTTGTTGAAGCAGATTATGTTTATTTGCAGCATTTCCTAAAGCCAATGCTCCTTGTTCCACAGCTAGGCTCAATTGCACAATTAATTAGTTCGCAATAAGGTTAATATTCACATAATACTAACATAGCCATTGTTTTACTTCTTCCACAAATAATCTTAACACATTTATTAAGTACTCCGATCATCAGCTCATGGGCTCATTGGTGCACGTGGGGAGTGACGTCTAGACGGTCTGGTCTGATCCTGCAGAAGAGCTACTGTAGCACAAATTGCTGAAAAAGTTCATGCTGCTGTGATAGAAAGTTGTCAGAACACACAGTGCATCACAGCTTGCTGCGTATGGGGCTGTGTAGCTGCAGACCAGTCAGAGTGTCCATGATGACCCCTGTCCACTGCCGAACACACCTACAATGGGCACGTGAGCATCAGAACTGGACCATGGAGCAATGGAGGAAGGTGGCCTGGTCTGACGAATCACGTTTTCTTCTACATCATGTGGATGACCGGGGTTAAGGTCCGATCCGATGCAGCATTTATGGGATGTGCTGGAACCGATCCAAAGTCCAATCCATGGGGGCCCCACGAGGGGGAGCTATGCAATATTAGTGGTTATTAGCGGTGGTTTTAATGTTGTGGCTGATCAGTAGGTCAGTAGTTCCTTTACTAAAACCATCATAATAGGAAACAATTTCTTTATGAAAGCATAAAGGTTCATTGTACGCCACTACGCGTCGCTCGTTCTATTTTTCATTCTAAACAGGAAATCATCCTCACACTTTTATGTATTCATT
>NC_137206.1:10081439-10083939 GCF_960531495.2 Zeus faber | reverse complement strand
TTCAACCCCTCTCTCATGCACACAAAACGCCGACGCTCCGTCCCCCCGTTTTGACTAAAACACGAGCACAACTCGGCTCGGACATTTCGAGATTTCTTCAAGAGGATCTGCGGGTGCATGTGGACCCGTCTGGAGGAAAAGTAGGCGGGGTTTGCAGGGAAAAGACAAATCCGCCCAGCGGGCGTACCCGGCGGGCAGCAAGGTGGTACCGCCGCATCGCCGGTTCTTCCCCCAAACTCCCACCTGATCGCACGGCGACGGTGCTGCCGCGCCGCTTAAATCATCGAGAGACTCAAGGCGGCGTGATGCGAGCGGAAATGGTGTAGAGTTGCGGGCGTGAAAACGACGTGCGCTGAGGTAAAGAGTAGTGGAGGCGGCATGTGTGGGTGTTTGTGTGTGCGCTTGCAGGTGGAAGTGCACGTGTGTCCGCACACCGAGCATCCTGCAGGAAGCAGCGGCGGCGGCCAAAGGCTCCTGGCGTAGCAGCACTTAGCCAGACATTTATGAGGAAATCTAGCAGCACACATTTCATCTCCAGTGGCTCCCCAGGATGAAACGGAAGCTTAAGTCAGAATCTGTTGATGACAGCGTGGATTATGAGAGAGGGAGGGAGGGAGGGGAGAGAGAGAGAGAGAGAGAGAGGACCTGACAAATAGGAGAGTGGAGTGTGTAGGTTAGGATGCTGTGTAGGGTAGGGTAGGGTTGTAGGGTAGGGTAGGGTGGTAGGGTAGGGTAAGGTAGGGTGGTAGGGTAGGGTAGTGTAGGGTAGGGTAGGGTGGTAGGGCAGGGTGGTAGGGTAGGGTAGTGTAGGGTAGGGTAGGGTGGTTGTAGGGGGCTGTAACCGCGGCCGGGGAGTCCGGCCATTGTGCCGTCGTCCTCTGGACTTTACGGACCGTGGCGTAATGCAGTCGCCGTCGCGATTGCACATGGGTGCGGCGGCGGTTCCGGCTGTCTCTCTCGTTTTCTTCACCCGCTCGCCATTTTCGCGGCTCCGGTCTTCCAGTCGCGGAAGTCAGCCTCCTCCTTTCGGTCCCCCGGACCCGATGAGTTGTGACGGCGTTTCAGCGTTCCTCAAAGCGCGAGTCGGGATTCCCAAAATGGGTCACAGCCTCCGTTCCTTGTGGGCCCGCCCCTCCCCTCTCGGAGTTCAACTTTTCGGTATAAACAGTATATCAGCCCTGCCTGTGTTGTAGACTTGCCTGACTCCGGTGAAGCAAGACTCCCGAGCGGTTCGTTATTCAGGAACACGGAACGTCGCTCCGCCCGAAAGGGCCGTTTGCTTGTGCGACAGCTTGACTCTCGGTTTCCGGAAAACGTGCGCGCGCCGCACCTCGAGCGGAGGTGATGAGTGCCGGAATTAATATCGTGAATGGGAAGTTCCGTGAGTCACGCGCGCACCCCAAGCGGCGCGGCGACACGCCCGCAAAAAAAAACTGGGGGCAAGTGGGGAATCTTCCACTCGTGCGTCACCAACTGAAAACAATCACTGAGGATTAAGCGATGTGGGCAGGAAACAAGTCAAGGCATTTGGCGCCCTGCATTCAGCCAAAATGAATAGTTTCGGAGCTCCGTTCACAGCTCGGAGCCGCTCCGACGCTTCCGATTCCCCCTCCGCGTTTCGCCGGGAGCCTCCCCGCCGCGACTCCAACCGCGCCAAACGTGACCCGGGAGCGTCAGAAAATCCAACCAGTTTTTTTTCACCGGCGCGGCCCGTCGACGACGGAGCCTCGGAAAAAAAAAAAAAAAAAACCCCGACCCTCTCGTCACGACTCGACTCTAACCGGTTTACGAGACGGGCCGCCCCACCCCTCCGGTGTCGTCCGAGCAGGTTAGAACATATGCTGGCAATTAGTTGCAACTCCCGGTTTGACCCGCAGGTCCGCGGCGGAGGCCTTTAAAGGAATTAGCCGGCCAAATTAACGACGGGCCAACAGGCTCGGTACAAGCAACACTATTGAGGCTTGAAGTGTCGGAGGTAATTTATTCGATTCATTAGCCATTCCCCCCACCCCCTCCCCCCCCACCCGCTTGTTAATTTAGTAGCACCTCAGGTACGGTGAAATCCATTGTTTCCAAGCGAGGCGGGATGTACTGTACGGTGAGTAGGACAGAGAGAGAAATAGACCAGAGACGGGAAAAAACTGCTTCGTTAATTGGTTTGAACCCTTCCCGTTGCAGAGGCAAAATGTCGGCAGCGGAGGAGGGCTTGAGGGAGGGTGGGTGGAGGGGGGGAGGGAGGGTGGAGGCCGGGTTGGATGGTTTGGATGGGGTTAGTCAGTGGTAATTAAACGGGGAAGAGGTGACCTGGAAGACCAGACAGGAGGGCAGTAAAAAACGCAGCCGTGTCCAACACATGTAGGGGCTCCAAAGCAAACCCTCCGCACGGGTTGTGAAGGGTGCAAAAGCCCACGTGACATAGTAGAGGTTCACATGTTTTACTCACCGCTCGTGTAGTACGTGTAGGTCGTTTTTTCCAGCATTAATGGTGGACAAATGCATT
>NC_137206.1:10073939-10076439 GCF_960531495.2 Zeus faber | reverse complement strand
GAGTTGTTTGGCTTTTTCTCTCGTCTTTGACGGTCGGGAGAAGTAAATAAAATAAAAATAAATAAAATTTAAAAATAAAATAAGAAACTTTCGACTTTCTCCTTCGAGGAGAGGAGGAGAAACCGGAGAAGGCGGGATGCTCCTCTTACAGGAGGAGAAAAGGAATCAGAGTGAGAGAGAGAGGGAGGCGAGGAGGGGGGCGTCGGCATTAATAAAACAATTTCTCCTCATTACCATGCCGTGCGCTTTGCTATTTTTATTTGGCGCCCGGCAACCTGCGCCGCGGCGCTCCGTGGCTGAGGGTGATTGGGTGCAGCAGCGTCTCCCAGAGCGACGCCGCCCGACCTGTGTCACCCCTCCGCTCCCCCCGCTCCGCCGCGCCGCCGTCGACACCTGCGAGTCGGCACGCGGCGTCAGGACGATGCCGTCTGCTAATATTTATTCCTTGGGCGAGAAAAAATATATATATAACAAAAATATATAACAAAAAAAAACAAAACACGAAGCGTCGGATTCCTTCTGTTTGCGGGAGGCTGGGTGAGGGTTCCACGCCGCCGGTGCGGGCCGGCAAACGAGCCGTCACTTCTGGTTGAGTGTGTTCGACTGGGTCGCGTTGGTTTATCCACCTCCATCCATCAATCGTCCGTCCATGCCTCCATCTGACCACCTTCATCCGCCCACCCGCCCATCTGTCTATCCAACCTTCCACCCATCCGTTCATTCACCCATCCATCCGCCCCGCCATCCATCCGCCCGTCCGTCCATCCGTCCAGTCATCCATCCATCCATCTGTCATCCATCCATCCATCCATCCACCCATCCATCCATCCACCCGTCATCCATCCATCCATCCATCCATCCGCCCGTCTGTCCATCCATCCATCCGTCCGTCCGTCAGTCCATTCATCCATCCATCCGTCCGTCTGTCCATCCATCCATCCGTCCGTCCGTCAATCCATCTATACATCCATCCATCCATCAGTCCATCAATCCATCCATCCATCCATCAATCCAGCCACCATGCGCCCTGTCATCCATCCATCCATCAATCCATCCATCCATCCATTTATCCAGCCACCATCCATCCATCACTCCATCCATCCACCCACCCATCAATCACCCACCCATCCATCCATCATACAGCTATCATCCATCCATCTGTGCATCGAATATTGGTCGATACATCCATCCATCCCTTTATTTTTCTATCATCCTTCAATTCAAACTTCCATCCATCCATCCATCCATCCATCTATCCAATATTCCATGCATCATTCCATCCATTTATCCAACTGTCACCCATCCACCCGTCTATCCATCCATTGGCACATCTATCATCCATCTATCAGCCAATATTCTATATCCTTTTATCATCCATCCGATATCCGTCCACCACCCGTCGAAACTTCCATGCATCCATCTGTCCTACATTCCATCCACCGTTCCATCCATCTCTTCAACTTTTCACCCATCCATCCACCGTCCATCTTCATCCAACCACCCATCCATCCATCCATCCATCCAAACTTTCAGCCATATATCCATCCATCCATCCATTCACTGTATCAGCCATCCATCCTTCCGCATCATCTATCTAGCCAACCTTCCACCCAAACATTCCTCCACTCATCCACCATCCAACCTGTCATCCATCCATTCATCCACCCATTTATCCATCCCTCAACCACCCTGATAGTTTTCCCTCCATCTGTTCTATTCCTATTAGTAGATCAACCTTGACATTTGAAGGTTGCCATTCATTGTCTGTCACTGGGAACACACTGCACCGAAGCAAAATGCTGATTGTAATGAAACCTTTATTGGAAATGTCACCTTAACAATTGTGATAGAACATAACCCCACGCTTTTTTTTTATTTTTTATTTTATTTGATTTGATTTGATTTGATTTTGTTTTAATTTATTTTATTTTATTTTATTTTATTTTATTTGATTTTATTTGATTTTGTTTTAATTGATTTTACCTTGTTACATTTTATTTTTGTTATTTACTTGTTTGTTTTCCACTGTCTTGTCTCGATCATTTTTCTCTCATTAACCTCAAACAGGGTGAACAACAACATTTAAAGTGCATGACTGTACAAGCTGTGATTGTAGCCCTCCGTACACACACACACACACACACACACACACACACACACACACACACACCGCAGGTTTAAATGTCAGTTGCCAGTAACAGAATTGTCAGTGTATCAATTTCGTTGTGGATCAGTTTACAGTCTCTCAGCGAGGGCTCTGTATCAATGCATGATAAATAGCTGTGTGTCAGGGATCCTGAGAATATGCCTGTGTGTGTGTGTGTGTGTGTGTGTGTGTGTGTGTGCGTGCGTGCGTGCGTGCGTGCGTGCGTGTGTGTGTGTGTGTGTGTGTGTGTGTGTGTGTGTGTGTGTGTGTGTGTGTGTGTGTGAGGGTGTGGGGAGTATTTCAGAGAAGAAAGGTGTGGAGTTATTAACCGGCTTGTTGCCACCTGCCACTGTC
>NC_137206.1:10063939-10068939 GCF_960531495.2 Zeus faber | reverse complement strand
AAAGATTCCTTCCTTTATACATACATATAGTTAGATACTTAGATAATAGAGAATACTCAAGGGGTACTATAGAGGCCACAGCATAATATACCTTACTATAGGATTTACTATAAAATACTACGGGAATCCTGTAGGATTATATACTAAATATGATATTAATATCATATTAAAACACAAGCTGTAAGGGGCAGCCATACTGTATTAGCAGCATTAGGCGAAGTAGTGATTGTAATCGAAATGGTAGCAGAAGTGTAGCTGTAGTAATCGTAGTACACTTTAAGACACTTTTTCCTTTCACCCATATCACTGTGGCGGACCCCGCCACCAATAACGGAAAAAACGGCATATCGAGGAGCACGCGCATCACGCAGATGCTCTGAATGGCCGTTGCCTATGAAGCCCCAGCTCCAAAGAAATATCAAACACAGGACATTTTTGGACGAAATAATTGGAGGGATTACCACTTTAAATTATAACGGGCTGAGATTCCTCGCAGCGGCAGATATAGAAGCCCAGGATAGATCGTGTGGGCCGCGGAAGAACAGCTCAGCGCCGGCCCTTCCCGCAGTATCATGTAAATCTCCCCGCTCGCGTGTAAATAGACGAGCGGCCGGAAATTTGAATGCCGCTGCCAGGACGAAAACACCCTCGTAGGTTTCCATCGCCATTATCTTCAGAATATGACAGCAGCCTCCTCCAGTCGAAAAGAAACGGGGCCCGCTCAACGGGCGAAGCGCGTCAATCCACGCCAAAAAGTCACTCTCTCACCGCCGCGAAATAGCATGGAAATCGACGGAAAAATAGGATATCGGCACCGGCACATTCCCCCCCCCGCCGCCATACACACACACACACACATACACACACACACAGACACACACACACACACACACCAAACAACACACACTCTAACCCATACACACCTGAAACATATTGAATTTTGACTTTTTGTTATGGCTTTGTCAGCCTTTGCCTTTGTTTTTGGCATGATACTGATGTGCAGTGTGTGTGTGTGTGTGTGTGTGTGTGTGTGTGTGTGTGTGTGTGTGTGTGCGTGTGTCTGTGTGTGTGTGGTGGTGTTAAGGTGGTCAGACGTTGTTGCTATCCCCGGGCCCTCTGGCTCCAGCCAGCTGGAGTTCTCCAAATTAGCCCCGCGCTTCATTATACACCTCCCTTCTCCTTCCATCCCCCTCACCCCCCTCTCCTCTCTTCTCCTTCCGAATTCTCCGGTGACTCCACCCCCCCCCCACCCCCTCTCCCCCAACCCACCCCTCACCCTCACCTCCCCCCTCCGTCCTGCCTCCCTCTGCGTCCCTCCTCCTCATCGTCTCTCTCCGCACCGCTCGCTCTTCACCTCCGTCGCCTCCACAGTTCACCTTCTCACAGCACACAGGTCAAATTAACGAAAAACAAACAAACGGACAAAACAAAACAAAACACAAAACGCAAAAACCCCCTACAGTCCTCTCTCATCCCTCCGCGCCTGCCCTCATCATCCACCAACACCCCTCTTTTTGATTCGATACCCTACCCCCTCATCTCCCCCTTTCTCCCCCCTAATACGGCTCCAGTATGTAGCTCCAGGTGAAACATCGAGCCGCCCCTTCTGTTGCTCCGAGGGGGAGAGAGAGAGTGAGAGAGAGGGAGGGAGGGAGAGAGAGGGAGGGAGAGAGAGGGAGGGAGAGAGGGAGAGCGGGAGAGATACCCCAGCCCTCCAGTCCACCGGTTGCCATGGCGACGAGGAGTACACAGTGGTTTGCCTCAGAGTTAGCCGGCCAGTTAGCACGTAAGCACCACCTCCGCGGAGGCCGGAGGGCGTGGTCTCTTCATGAAAGGGCCGAAGGGAGGGCCTCGCGCACGTTCACGTGAACACACACACACACACACACACACACACACACGTGCGCGCGCACGTGCACGCGCGCGTGCGCGCGCGCTCGCACAGGCACGCACGCGCACGTACACACCTACCGGGGGGAGGACCAATAACTGAGCCACCAGCCCAGGGAGCTGGACCAATTACACTGTTAGGATAAATGCGGGGGCGGCTATGCACGGATCGTGGTACTTAAAAGCCTCCCTCCCTCCCTCCCTCCCTTCCATCCACTCCTCCCTCCCTACCTCCCTGCCTCCCTGCCTCCCTCCCTTCCATCCACTCCTCCCTCCCTACCTCCCTGCCTCCCTGCCTCCCTCCCTTCCATCCACTCCTCCCTCCCTCCCTGCCTCCCTGCCTCCCTCCCTTCCATCCACTCCTCCCTCCCTCCCTGCCTCCCTCTCTCCTCCCGCCGTCTCGCCTCTCGCTGTTAAATGGAGGGGAATTTAAAAACAGATTTATGGGTCAGTTAAATATAGTCGGCGAAAACAGATTCCCTCACCAACCCGCGCCGCCCGCCACCCCTCCACCCACCCATCCACCCACCCATCCACCCATCCACCCATCCATCCACCCCCCCCCCATCCTCCTCCTCTTCCTCCTCCTCCTCCCCCCTTTTCGTCCCCTCCCCCCCTTTGGTGTTTTGTGAAATGATATATCTCTTAAAAAAAATAAAGGGGATGGAAACCGGAGCCCCCAGTGGAGCGCTCAAGCACAAATTGACAATTCTGGAGCCTTGGTGGTGGGTTTTAAGAGGCGCCCTGTATCTCGCTCTGCCTCTCTCTCGTTTTGTTTCTTTGTCTCTCACTCGTCCAACCGCCCCCCCCCCCCCCCCCCTTTCAGACCAACGAGGACTTATTAAACGTAGCCTTAACTAAATGTGAGTTAATGAATTATTCTAACACCTATGATGTGATTATTGTAATTAATGGGCCAACCGGTGTGCGTGCACGTGTGTGTGTGTGTGTGTGAGTGCGTGTGTGTGTGTGTGTGCGTGTGCGTGTGTGTGCGTGTTTTGTGCGTGTGTGTGTGTGCGTGTGTGCGTGCGTGCACAGGTGCGGGCGCACATCGGTAACGTACTTTCCTGCCCCCCCCCCTGCTTCCTGCTTCCAGGTTTTCGGCTAAATGAACATCCCGCCCGGCCGCCCTGAACGTCTCTCTCTCTTTCTGACACAGATTTATCACGGCTTCCTCCTCTTTTTTCTTTTTTTTGTTCTTTTTTTTTGGGGGGGGGGGGGGGGGGGGGGCACTTTTACCCAAAATGCATTGTGGGATATAAATCTGGGTCTGATCGTCATGTCTCTGCTCACGAGATCCGAAAAGAAACACTCGGGGAGACACCCATGGGTATTTATACTATGGGCTCCTCATACAATTAAATTGAAATCGCAACCGCTTAAGTTTGCATTTAAGGAGGGGAATCACCTCCAAAAAATGTTCCTTTTATTATTGTTATTATTATTATTATTATTATATCATTATTATTATATTATATTATTCTTATTCTTATTCTTATTCTTATTCTTATTCTTATTCTTATTCTTATTCTTATTCTTATCATTATTATCATTATTATTATTATTATTATTATTATTTATATTATTATTATATTTATATTAACAGGATCAGGACAGACGGATGGCGACTATCTTAAATATTTGTTCCGGGGGCGGGGGGCGCAGAGAATCTCGCCCCTGTCCGCCAACCCCCCACCCCCCGGCCCCTCCCCCCTCCATCCAACCACGGTCAGTATTTGGGTGAAGTCTGGAAGGAAGGAAAGAAGAAACAGAAAATGTTTCACTTTAAAAAAAAAAAGAAAGGGGGGGAAAAAAAAAGAGAAAACAGTGTGTTTCCCCCGCTCTGCTGAGAGGTGTAAATGCAACGGTTAGCAGGTTTCTTTCCCCCCATAGCTGCGTGCTATGGTGCTCGCCACACGCTCGCCTCCAGTGCCAACACACACACACACGCACACACACACACACACACGCACACACACGCACACACACGCACACACACGCACACACTAGGATACGTCCCAGCGCCTGCCTGCTGCTAATCCGCTGCAGCGGCACAATCCACTTTCAGGGCATCGCTGCATCCGCGGCAAACAGGCCACAAGTTCGCCGCCCGCTCCAAGACATACAGTTTGGCGGCCATGTTTGGAATTCTTGGGGTTTTTTTGGACGGCGGCAAAATGACACGCGTGCGCGTACACGCACGCACGCACGCACGCAGGCACGCACGCACGCACGCACGCACGCACGCACGCACGCACGCACGCGCCGACCCGCCGCGCCATTTAAAGTTCCGCTCTTACAAGAAAAGCAGATAATGCGACGAAAAGGAGAGAAGGGGGGAAATCAGACTTCCCGGTGTCGGCACGACAGTTCGCGAAAACCCAGGCCAAGGCTTTCATCCCCGCGCCAACGCGCACGGGGTGAAGAGCGCTCGGCGAGCTTTGATTCCTCGCACCACTTAAGAGGAAGATTCGCTCGGGTTTAATCCCGTTTTGCGGCGGGATTTCCCTCCGAGCTGCTAATTTGTGGGGAAATAAAAGTGGTACACAGTGTTGACGTTATTGTTGCTGTTGTTGTTGTTGTTGCTGTTGTTGTTGTTGTTCTTGTTGATACAGACCTTACATTTGGGGGGTGTAGTAACTCACTCCCCCACTGAAACACACACACACACACACACACACACACACACACACACACACACACACACGCACACACACACACACATACACACATACACTCAGTTCTCGCACACACTTTCTCTAGTTAACCCCGAGGTTACTGCGGGAGGTTATCACCCCACCTGAGGACTCTGTGGAGAGAGGGAAGACCCCTACCCTTACCCTCCTACCCTTCAGGTATCTGTACTTCCTTAAGTATATTGAATTTAAGACATTCGTCGACTTTCACTGGACTGCATGTGAAAGCAAAAATACTCTTTTTACTCGCGGAATATTTATTTATTTATTTTTAATCGGGAATTACAATTCTCGAAATATACGTATATACTAATCTCAAATTATGGTTAGATCGAGGTACGTATTTTTATTTAAACTCAAAGTAGAGTAGGCACTTAAAGTATTATTTGAGGTCATTGTAAATGACAATACATT